>NW_027532015.1:9995800-9997440 GCF_008692635.1 Crocuta crocuta
CCTTTTTACATAACAAAAGCATTGAACTGCTAAAAACTTGCAAAGGAAATAATGCCTCCATTGATTTGAAATTTCAAAAGGTCTTTACTGTAATTGTCTGCTACCTTTCATTCTGCCACCTGTATTGCTTGCTGCCATCTGGGCATGCTCCAGGTTTTCATTCTCAGTCATTTCCAAGGCTTTTCTGTTTGCTTTCCTGTCTCCAAATCTATACATATGTGACTCTAATTTAGCCCTTGAAGTTTATTTTACCCTTCCTCTGTGAAATCTGCCCTGATTTCCCAACTGCTGTCTCATTTGTGCCTTTGATATTTCATTTTACTCCTTACTCAGGGATCTTATAATTGTGTGCCTTAATCAGTGTTCTGGTTATTAGATTTGAAATATAGTAATTGATGTGCTTGTTTTATGCTTGTGCTGAATTGCAGGATTTTTGAGATCAGGGGCTTTGCTTTCCTCATCTTTGTATTTCTCCTTTCCTCACTCATAGCTCTGTAACACCGTAATACCATACCCAACATATGGTAATTTACAATAGATGTTTCTTGATTGAGCAGTTTACTGAAGTTTCTGTCTTACTATCATTATCTCCTTCCTTGGCCTTGTGGATATTGTTCTCATTGTTTTAGTTCTAATTTCTGGCAGTTCCTTTTTGTCTGCTTATTTAATTTTTATCTTCTTCATAGAGATTTCTATTATATTTTTCTATTTTCATTTTCCCCGTACTGATGTCAATATCATACACTCATTCTCCCGTCTTTACAACCTTGCCTGCTTTCATCATTATCTTCCTGAGTGTAGTACCCAGAGGTGCACAAGCCTTATAAGTGCTATTTTGTACTACTGTTTTTGTGCAACCCACCTGACAAAATGCTGACTCTCAACTAGTTCTACCTTTTCCCTACACCCAAATTTGTTGAGAGTTAGTTGAGAAAATGCATAATCTACTGAATACCTCCACTAGATGTAATTTCAAAAGCCAAGTTTAACACACATCTCTAAACCATTTCTATGTACCATTTCTTATTTCAGGATTAATGGCACCAGGGATTTTTTTATGCTGGAAAACAATATGAAATATATGGCAAATGACCTCAATTAAACACACATACACAAAAACACACAGAAAGACATCAATAAATTAATGATATTTATACCTGGGTATCAACATTTGGGATATTATTTTTCTTATATATTATACCTTACTTTTGTATTTCACAATAAATATGAATGTTTCATAATAATTTTTTTAATGTTTTAATGTTTATTTATTTTTGAGAAGGGGAGAGACAGAGTGTGAGCAGGGGAGGAGCAGAGAGAGAGAGGGAGACACAGGTTCCCCCCCCCAAAAAAAATTTAAGATGTGTTACAGAAAAACCAGTAAATTAGAATTAAAAATGGGGGTGCCTGGGTGGCTTAGTCGGTTAAGCTTCCGACTTCAGCTCAGGTCATGATCTCACAGTTAGTGGTTTTGAGCCCTGTGTTGGGCTCTGTGCCGACAGCTAGCTCAGAGCCCGGAGCCTGTTTCAGATTGTGTCTCCCTCTCTCTCTGACCCTCCCCTGCTCACGCTGTCTCTCTCTCTCTCTCTCTCTCTCTCTCTCAGACATAAATAAAACATAAAAGAAATAAAAAAAAAAAG
>NW_027532015.1:9997453-10020305 GCF_008692635.1 Crocuta crocuta
AAAAAAAAAAGAACTAAAAACAAACTGGTCTAGGACCTGGAGCAGGTTTTCATCTTCATTCTGCCACTATCAATGCATGTGACAGTGAAATGTTACAAGCTACTTGCTTCTGTTTTGTCAACATTCTTTGACCAAGGATATTTTGGTATTCCTGTTATATCTGGCACTCAGTTTTTGTTGGTTGGTTACAAGACCTCATTTTTGAACTAAAGGTAACCTGGTCTGACTGGAGAGACAGATGTCTCACAATATACTAATGAAAGCAACAATGTATGAAATCAATGGAACAGTAGTAGAGATGAGAGACTGGCTGGTTTTGTTTAAGGTGGTCTAGATGGGCTTGGTTAGCAAAATTGCAACATTCTTTCTAGTTATGTGCTTTTGATATTGACAATCTCAGGCCGAGACAGTTCCTAAAAGATACTTTTTTATTTGGTTCATTATACAGAACAGAAACATTTTAAAAAAGAAAAAGAATAGAGCATTAACTTTTTAGAAAGTCCTTTATTTTGAGAGAATAAGAGCATGAGTAGGGGAGGGACAGAGAGATGGAGAAAATCCCAAGCAGGTTGCTAGCTGTCAGCACAGATCTAACAAACTGTGAGATCCTGACCTGAGCCAAAATCAAAGAGTCAGACGCTTAGCGAACTGAGCCACCCAGGCTCCCTGAGCATTACTTCCTTTATGATGAATATATTAATATTTTCAATAAACTATAATGCGCATATGAACGTAGAAGGTAGGTATACTTGAGGATATTTCTTTCTTTAAACAAGTATGTCTTTAATCTCAAAGAGTCCTCCTTATCAAGAAAAGGAATCAATGTTGCAACTGTTTTAGAGATTAGAAAGGTGACTGTGAAACTAAAAGTAAAAAATGGAGAGCTTGGAGTCTAAGAGAGCATCTCACAAGTCATGGGAATGTAATTGTGAGAGAAGGAAAACCAAAGTACCTTACAAAGTTTCAAACAGATTCAAGGCAGATGATGTAAGGTTTAGGAAACAGCCAGCAGGTAGAGAGGAAAGAAATTACTGAGTTCCAGCTACACAGAAGAGCTAAATATTGTTTCATCACGACAGTTTAGGCTATGTGATCATCCCTTGATTTGAAGTAATAAAGCTATTATACCAAGAAACAAGAAAATACGACATTGTAAAGCCTTTAGAATTAAAAAGTATAAAACAGCGAATAAATTGAATTGCATATGTGAAAAAAGTAAACAATGGAAGCAGCAATAATAATTTTGCACATGAGTCAAAGAACATCACATTATTTGAAACAACATAGAATACTTCTATAATTTTTTTTTAATATTTATTTTTGAGCAGGAGACACAAAGCAGGAGTGGGGGAGTGGCAGAGAGAGAGGGAGACACAGAATCTGAAAAAGGCTCTAGGCTCTGAGTTGTCAGCCCAGAGCCCAATGTAGTGCTCGAACTCATAAACTGTGAGAGATCATGACCTGCGTGGAAGTTGGATGCTTAACCAATGAGCCACCCAGGCGCCGCTGGAATAGAATACTTCAATCATGCATGAAAAGGGATCAGATCTTTTAACATTTCAAGTCAGAAATAATACTGTATTAGTCTGATTACATTAGCCTTATCTAAACTTAAAGAAAAAGCAGTCATGTGTTCTTAAAATGTGTAGCTCTTAGAAGTCATGCATAACCTGATCAAATAGTAAGATACTTTTTGAAGACAAAAAATTTCACAGACCCATATACTATAATAATGTTACATTCAGAACTTATTTATTGGGACAATAGCTCTCTGAATATGGATTTGCAGATTCCTAGAAATCATTCTGTTCCTTAAACACACCCTATACATGCTCACCTTTGCATATTAACTGTTTTTCTTTCATGAGCAACTTTCTGCCTAATCTTTCCAATCAAACTGCGTCAATCCTTCAAGGCCCATTTCAAGTTCTACATGGTGTATGAAGCCCTGTTCCAACACCTTGGTCTCCAGTGATGTCTGCCTCCTTGAAACTTCCTTAGAATTCGAGGGCTGGAGAGAATCTTGGAGACCACCACCGCTTCTGCTGTGCTACACAAGGTAACTATTTGACTGTATTACACTTCTGTAAACATTAGAGGACAATGCTTCTTTTGGCAGATGCAACTAGAACATATGGCTTGGCAGGTGGAACGTGTGCTGAATTTCAGCTCCTAGCAGCCCCTTGGCTAGGGGTCATTGTACAGCACGCAACTGGCAATACACATTCTGTTCTGATCATATCCTGCCTCTTAACGCTATTTGACTTTCGACGCCAAATAATATGATGTATAAGATAAATATAATTTCTGAGGGGTATAAAAAACAAATTTTAAGGGTATGTTTACATACTTCTTTGCATAATTATAGAATCCAAAGAGGACCATCAATGAATAAGTGATATTCATATTAAAACTCTTGAAGGCAATGACATCATATTATAATAGAAAAGTCAAATCGAAGTTAGGGCTCTAATATTTGAACTGAGAGGAAATGAAAGAAGCTTAAGCTAAAGGGCAAGTGAAATAGGTTATTTATTGCCAAACTATTTATTGAAAGAAAAAAAGACTTTGGAAATGTCATGGGGGAAATTAAGGAATAATCAGGTTCAGAGAGAACAGTATTGTCCAAAGATTAAAATAATTGAGGTAATTCTTGTTTGACAGTGTGATATTGGTGAAGAGACAGACAAAAAGATCAATGGAACAGAATAGAGAACACAAAAATAAGTCCACACACAGTTATCCAGCCGATTTTTCACAAAGGTGCAAAAGCAATTCTTTGGAGGAAGGACAGCTCATGTAGAAATAGCTCTGGAGCCACTGGGCATCCGTAGGGGAAATAAAGGAAACTCAACTTAAATCTCACATCTTATACAAAAACAAAACAAAACTTAAAATGGATTCTAGGCAAATGTGAAATATAAAACTATAAAAATTTTAGGAAAACACATTGATCAAAATATCCAGATTCTAGGGCTAGACAGTGTTCTTAGACTTGATTTAAAAAAGCATAATCTATAAAAAGGAAAATTGATAAGTCCACATCAAAATAAAGAAAAACATCAACCACCTACATTTATCTATGTGTGGTGATTAAAACTGTTATTTTTCCCAACAAAAAGCTCATCTTACAGATTTTTTTTAAAGATTTCAAAACAGCTCGACATGTAAAAGATAAAATAATTTGCAACTGCTGTTAATTGGAGGAATTTTTCATGAACTTTATTATATGCAGACAGATAAGATTGCTAATTTCAACCATTAACATATGCTTTAGCTAATAATTTCTACATAGTCATTGTATGAAATGTGCTCAAATGTGTATTTGATTATTTTAGTTGATCCTAAGAATTTGCCGGAATTGGTGTATTCATTTTCTGAAAAGTCTGTGACCAACCATATGAACTACTATTTCAAATAAGGTTGTATTTTTAGGAGATAGTTTATAATGTATAACTCTCTGATTAATAGCACTCAGGATTTTAAGCCATTGAACATCTGATTGGAAGGATGATAAAACCTATAAGGAACACTGTTATAAATTTGTAGTCCCAAATCTTGTTAAGGGAATCTAGTTTTACCTATACCACTATAAAGGGAACTAGATTAGTTCTCCATAATACTCTTGCTTAGTCCAGAAATGGTGCTGGTTCTGGCTCAATGTTATAGACATGAGATTGTTGATTAATCTAGAATAGTGTACAAAATATGACAGCACAATAGTCTTAAAACAATAGACAAAAAAAATGAGTATGATTTTTTTTCTTAATTGTTTTCCTTTTAATTTTTTAAAGTTTATTTATTTATGTTGAGAGAGAGAGTGCACATGAGCAGGGGAGGGAGAGAGAGAGAGAGAGAGAGAGAGAGAACCTCAAGCAGGCTGCCCACTGTCAACACAGAGCCCAACACAGGGCTCGACCTCACCACCTGTGAGATCATGACCAGAGGTGAAACCGAGTCAGATGCTTAACTGGCTGAGCCACCCAGGTATCCCTATACTGTTTTCTTTTGAAAAGAAAATGTCTTAAGATCTTCAATGCTCATAATAAAAGTCTTTATAAAACTAATGTTATTTCTCACACTCCATTAAATTACTCCATTTATCTTTGAAATTGATGTGAGAGCAAAATATTTATATTACCTTGACTCCACTTTTTAAATTGCTTTTTGAAAAGAATAATTAAAATTCAAAAAATATGCTTGAGACTCAAGAAATCTCCAAATGCATCTAATTTATTTTGCAATTATCATTAAAACATTGCATGTCTATTATATTATAACTGGCTAGTATTTAGGGTGACAATCTAGATTATTGTAGAACATTTTTAATAATTAAAAATACAATTTTACCCATATTGATAAAGAGAAATCTGGTTTCTATCAAGGGTGAAATCTATAGAAAGCCTGAAAACAAAATTTCCTTTCCCTTAGTCATACAATGTAAATGTTGACCCTAAGCTTGTCAGTCGCGAATACGCCATCAGTAATAACCCCTCCAAACACCTTAATATGCACACCTAATGGAAACTTCTAAGAGCTATAGAACATCTTTAATTTTCAATTTGTCTTAGTATGCATATTGATGAAATAATAAATTATGAAGACCAGTAGGAAAAATCTTAATTGACTTAAAATAGTCACATATCATCTTCAATCAAAGGGCAACTAAAGGTATATATTTTTTATTCCCAGGATCATAATATGCAATCCTTACTTAGGTTAGGTTAACTATATCATGTACAGTTTAGTCAAGAAAATGAATCACTTAAAAATTCCCCTGGGGACTTAGTTTTGCTTTCTAGCCTCAGCATGGCCTGTAGCTTGCAGCTCTTCTTTGGAAAGAAAAGGGGCTATGCAAGAAGTTCTCGGAAGTCCTGATTGAAGATTAGATGACTTGTCCCAGAATGAAAATCAATGCACTGTTCCCTTCATTGAAAAAGTCTTGCCCGTTTCCGGCACATAAAATTTAGCTGAACTAAATAGTGCATTTAGTCATATAGTTGATTTATATTCTGGCTCCAGCTCCTTATGTGGCATCAATCTGTCAACAGACAGTTTGCTGTCAGCAGCCAGTTTAGGGTCCACATTTTGACAGCGTTGCTCCAGTGGCTTGTTGCCCAGGAGTCAGCCAAAGGTAAACATCCAAGAAGCGACCAGCTACTCAAGAAGCTGATGAGTGTGCGCCCTCTGCTGGAAGGTTGAAGAACTTTCATTATTACTCGTTAATTTGGCACTCTGAAATTGAAGTCAACTGACTAATAAATTTCACCTCAAGGTCCTAGTGCAAAAATTTTACTTGGGGCTTAGATCTACTCTAATTTCTGTGGAAACTTCATGGGAGCAACTTATTTGGTTGGTTCCTTTAAAGACCCCCAACCTATGTGCTATCTATGGCAAATAGATAACAATTATGCCAAAAGATATCTTGTTAACACACTGCATATGTGGAGAATATAATAAAGTCATCTATGGGAGGAAACATTTCATTTTTAAATAAATAACAAAGTTTTTCTTTCTATTATTGGTAGTTTCCAGTGTGGCCCAAAGGAGCCAGAAAGTATATGATAGCTAATGAAAACATAGCCTACAGAATCAGATATTGGCAAGTTATTTCATTTTCCATTTTCACTTGTGTGAAATTCAAATTTTAATATAAATACATGGGCATAAAGAACTAAGGCAAGTCAAATGTTTCAGTAAATAGGTTTCAGAAATGCCACATTACAGCATGTATAAATAAACTTATAAAATTGTTCTTCATGATGCCAACTTTCAGATATTTTAAAACCAAGAACTTTCCCATTGGTGGCAACTAAGTGGTTTTCACAGGCTGTTCATTACATACTACATTCTATCTATTGATACTTTTCTAGATGAGTTCTTATACACGCAAGTACACATTCATAATGTTGGTTCTCTGTGTTATTCCTTTAAGTATTCTTTTTAAACAAATTACCTCTTCATAAAAATTACCCTGGGCTCATTGAAGTCAGAAGCTGCAAGTTTTATGCCTTGCCTTAACAAGATACAGGAACAAGTGAATCTCAGGTTCCTCATTTGCGAAAAAGGAGATTGGTCTAGCTACATCCAAGACTCTCCAGTGAACAATTATTTGTGTGTCTGCCTGGTCCATTGTGCTGGGTACTGCAGTTGAGAAGATAAAATTAGGGGGAAAAACCCCCATTATACTCTATAAATCTTTTCCTGCCTCTAAAATAGTATAATATCCCAATTTTTGTTAATGAGTCTCCATTAGACTGCACCACGGTTTCTTTATTATCCTGAGAAATTAATTAAAAGCATTTCAAAAGATTCATTACTTTTTCTACTTTAATGGAAGTATTTAATGAAAGGGGTACTGTTTATAGAAAGCAGAGATGGAGAGGAATGATTTACTGCTAAAAAAAAACCCACATTAACTCAATATTGTCTTCTTTACAATTATTCAATGGGTGTAGCTCTGGAATCAGACTGATTTGATTCCAATCTCTTTTACTATTGTGTGACCTTGGGGGAAGTTCTTTTATCTTTCAGTGCCTCAGTTTTCTTATCTATGAATAGGGATGCTAACAGTGACTGAAGAGAGTCTACTGGCAGATAAAATGAGAGGATGTTTTGAAAAGCATTTGGCTTGAAAACGCAAGGGGAGCCATGGGGCATATTACTGGTTATTAACACTGTAATTGACCCTCTTCATCTCCCCAGCTCTGATCTCTATTTTAATCCCGTTCCACACTGCCACTAGGCTTACAAGTCTGCTTCTATCACACCTCTTCTTCAAACATGCAATGCTTTCCATCACAGGGTTCAAACGTATCTTCCTAACCTCATTTCCTGAAACCACGCCCTCCCAGGTTTTACACTTCAAGGCCCTTTATTCCTTCACAGGAGTGTGAATGTATTACTTCCTGTACTTCTTAAGTGTTACCTACATTTCCATTCTCCTCTTGGCCTGCATCTTATCTCTGTTCTCCTCCCAAAATCATCAACCACAATGCAGTGAAATATTTATAGTGTTGTGTGGTACCTTATACACTAAGAGTTGTTGGAGTTAAAGACCAACAACCGTGTTTGATTTTGTTTTCTGAGGACAGATCAAGTAGTACCAAGTTCATAGTAAACACCCAGGGCTTGGAAACTTGGAAACTTTTTGAAAAATAATTTGATGAGAAAGTAAGAATGATACATTCTCAAAAGCTCCAGAAAGTATTCTAAAATTCACACTAGAAACATCTAAAAATTACCCAATAAGGTGCATAGATGATGTTGGTTCACTAATTGAATTTCTACAAAACATTTTACTCTTTTTTTTGAGTTTTGTAGAAAAGGAAATTAACTTTTTGTTTTGCAAGGTCATTTACATTTGTTTATAAGTATGCATTTACTCAGATGTGATATCAACAATTAACTTTCTTTTTTTTTTTTTTGGTTACAGCTCTAAACTGTTTTGAGTCTATAAAATACTTGTCTCACCTGTATTTCCATTCCACAGAAAAGAAAAAAACAAGCAAACTATTGTTCAGTTCGAGTAACCTTGGAAATCATTTCCTGTGCCCTGAATACATTACAGGTGTCTTTATGTTTGTGTTTAACATTAAGTTATCTATATATTTTAAATTATACACTGTTGCCTGAAAAACAAATAATCTAGTGAAGAAATGGGCAGAACACTTGAACAGACACTTCTCCAAAGAGGACATCCAGATGGCCAACAGATACATGAAACGATGCTCAGTATCCCTCCTCATCAGGGAAATACAAATCAAAAACACACTGAAATACCACCTCATACCGGTCAGAGTGGCCAAAATGAACAAATCAGGAGGCTATAGATGCTGGCGAGGATGTGGAGAAACGGGCACCCTCCCACACTTGTTGGTGGGAATGTAAACTGGTGCAGCCCTCTGGAAAACAGCGTGGAGGTTCCTCAAACAAAAATTAACAGTAAAACTTCCCTATGACCCAGCAATAGCGCTGCTAAGAATTTACCCAAGGGATACAGGAGTGCTAATGCATAGGGGCACATGTACCCCAATGTTCACAGCAGCACTTTCAACAATAGCCAGATCATGGAAAGAGCCTAAGTGTCTGTCAACTGATGAATGGATCAAGAAGATGTGGTTTATCTATACAATGGAATACTACATGGAAATGAGAAAGAACGAAATCTGGCCATTTGTAGCAATGTGGATGGAACTTTAGGGTGTTATGCTGAGCGAAATAAGTCAGGCAGAGGACAGATACCATATGTTTTCACATACAGGTGGATTAGGAGGAACTTAATGGAGGAACATGGATGAGAAGGAGAAAAATAGTGGGGGAAAGGGAGGGAGGCAAACTATGAGAGACTCTTGAATGCTGAGAACAACAAACTGAGGGCTGATGGGGGTGGGGGAGAGCGTGGGCATGGAGGAGGGCACTTGTTGGGATGAGCACTGGGTGTTATATGGAAACCAACTTGACAATAAACTATTTAAGAAAAAATAAATTACACACTGCTACACACTAAGTAAAAAATTTATCTTGATATTGACTAGATAGTACATATTTTCCAAATACTCTAATGGTGATAAAGAGAGTGAAACAAAAGTGAAAAGCAGCACAGCTTCTTAGAATCATAAGCCAGGAGAACCATGGAGACAGCCGAGAAGTTGAGTGCACCCTGTTTGCAATCCTCTGACAAGTTGATCAGTGAGGCCTGCACACAGAAACCATTAGTCACACATTCCTGAGAGGAATATATTTGCTCTTTTGAGCAGTTCACCAAATTTAGTGTTGCCATGACAACCTCTGTATTCATTCTTAGGTATGCACTGGTATCGCATCTTGCCACTTGAGGGGACCACATGATCCCTCTGGGCAACTACTTAAATTATCACCTTTTAAAATAGTGACAATTACAAAATTTTCACTTGACTGTATATTATAGTATCAGGCAGCTCTAGGTAGAACCTAAGTGATAATTTTTGTAATTATCTATATACCAAGTAACATGCAATGCCTTCCAACTAGGAGCAGTTAAATTCTTAGTGGTGGCTAATAAAACATGAAAAACTCTTCTCTTTTGATTCCCAGGTTTTGCTTTAAATTATGTGTGAGGGTGCCTGGCTGGCTCAGTGGGTAGAGAATGCAATGTTCAATCTCAGGCGGTCAGTTCAAGCCCTGCACTGGATGTGGAGGCTATTTCAAAAAACAAAATTATGTGTGGCTCATAATTTTGTTGAATAAAGGAGTGAGAATCAGTGAGATGAATTCTGTAACTGACTCTTAGGAGGAAACAAAAAAAAGTTATGCCAAACTGGAATTTAGGAGTTCAGATTAAAAGATCAGTTGGAAAGGAAGTGAAAATGCTGTAGGGCATTTTCATTTTTAAATGGTGATCACTTTCATGCTTTAATTATCTTCTCTCTGCACAGAAAAGTAAGGGATACTGATTTGCAGAGATAAATGATACTTTGTTACTTTTTTCCTCTTTCTTAATGTTTATTTATTTTTGAGAGAGAGAGAGAATGCAAGAGAGGAAGGGACATACAGAGAGGGAGACATAGAATCCAAAGCAGGCTCCAGGCTCTTAGCTGTCAGCATGGAGCCCGATGCGATGCGAGGCTCTGACTCATGAACTGGGAGATCATGACCTGAGCTGAAGCTGGACGCTTAACGGACTGAGACATCCAGGAACCTCATGCTTTGTTACTTGTTTATGATACCAGAAATTCCAGAGACCAGAGAGCAAATATCTAATTTGTAATTTTTAAAGGTAAAAGCAAGCAGATACTGGAGATGATAATATATTTAAATAAAAGTAATCCTTGTAAGTATGTTTTGAATTGTAAATTAGCTTATCTTAGAATTAGTATTTACTTCTTTTTAGGATATAGATATTTATTAAATTAACTGATAAACTCTTCTATTGCCCAAGAAAAAAGAAAATATTTGCTCCATACAATATGTAAATACAAACAATATAAATATTAGATATTAAGTAAATTATCTCTAGAGAAGGTAATGTATAACTGTCCCAAGTAAGTGATATGTCTGAATATTTTAACTAATTTTAACAAATCTTATGTTAAGTATAGGTAGGAATACATAATTAAAGCTCTGTCATCTCACAATATTGACATGAAAAGTAGATGATTTTTGCATAATTGAAGATAATGGCATTTTCAACATTTAGTGCTTTTCAGGACAGTGTCTAAAGCACATAGTATTCAATACATATTTGTTGAAAGATGAAGTGGGTTGGCTTCTCATTTTAACATACTGAATGGTGATTAATATAGTTACCATTGAAAATTACATGAATGGGGATGTATAGGTTCAAACTTTCAAACTGCTGTGCAGATGGTAGTGGCTGTGATGGTAATGGTAGGAAAATAAACTTAAATTCCAGTTAGTAAGAGAAGGCGAATGGATCCTGGAAAGCGGGAAATGTAATCAAGGAGAGGAATAATGGAAACAGATGCTCTTGGAGGGAATATGAAAGGACTTTGTCCCTGGTCTTGGTTTGGGACTGACCTTGACCCATTTGGGGAAGTAGTTCAAGAGGCATGGGATGGGGAAAGGTAAGTCAAGTTATCGGTACAAAGAATAAGTTATCATCAAATCTAAGCCAGGGGAGCCCCTGAATAGAGAGAGTTTGAGGAAGTCCAAGCCCCACCATTTAAAGGATAAAAGACAACTGCGTATGGCCAGAGGAAGACTGCTAGATCTAGTTTACTGGAGGATATTTTACAATGCAAACGGTTAGGAGAAATTGTCAACAGCATTAAAAATGAGCATAGTATGCCAAGGCAATAACATAGGAGCGTTTCACAACAGCTAATGTCTGGGCACAATGTAGGCCAAATTTGGCCCCTTTCCACAGAGACCTTGGAGTCAGTAGAATAATGAAAACTGTAAGAAAGAAGGCCGTGAGCAGACACCTCAATAGTCCTTCCTTTCTTCAACATGGGGAAGAAATTAGGAAAGAGAAATTCCGATGATGTAGCTGGAGACCCACTTACTGTTTGGGGTATAGATTTGCTTCTGCCAACTAATACATATGAAAAAAAAAGGTCTATTTTAAAGCAAAAGGTGTTTTTGTTTGGTTGATTTGGCTACACTGAACTAAAGCCTCCACTCGTGGCTTCAACAATGAAATGGATACTTTACACAGATTCCAGTAACAGTTATAGTAGGAAAAATGATTCCAAAATCATAGACAAGAAACAGACTGCTGGTACNTGAGATTCCAGTAACGGTTATAGTAGGAAAAATGATTCCAAAATCATAGACAAGAAACAGACTGCTGGTACATTCCCAGACCTAAAGGGGTAATTATATTTTGCCACACTCTCTTCACCAAACCCATTGGGGTTTGCCTATCAAGTTTTTTTCTACTATAAATAGGGTCAATCTTGTGTATGTGTGTGTGTGTGTGTATACATATACATGGGTACATATACTTGGGTACATATATATATGGATACATATCAGTATGTGCATATATATATACACACACATATAGATGTGTGCATATGTATACACACACACATATATATGTGTGTGTGTATACATATACATGGGTACATATACTTGGGTACATATATATATGGATACATATCAGTATGTGCATATATATATACACACACACATATATATGGGTGCATATGTATACACACACACACAGATAATATATCCCTTTTTCTAGCTCACTCCTACTCATTCTTCAAAACTCAGNTATATATGTGTGCATATGTATACACACACACATATATATATCCCTTTTTCTAGCTCACTCCTACTCATTCTTCAAAACTCAGCTCAAACATCACCTCCTTTGAAAAGTCTGCCTTGATTTACTCACAAGCTGACCTCAATGCAATGACCTCAATTTCCTGTATATTGTATTCTATTTGACTCTAGCTCTTATCATGTCATACCATAATCCATTCCTTTGCCATCATTGTCTCCCACCAGATGGAGTGCTGCTTTAAAGCAGGACTTCCTTTGGAGGGTCTGCCCATTCCCAGGACGTAACATGTTTGTGAGTACTCTGTTTATTCAAAGAATGGTTGTAACAGATTTAGCAAACTTTCCTTTGGCACCACTGAGTCAGGTGCTATGGAGGTGACAGAAGAATTATAACACATGATCCCTGATGTCAAAGTGGTTAAAATCTAGCTGAGTCATATCTATATCTACCTCCCCCTCCTTTATTATTATTATTACTTTTTTTTTACATTTTCTGTGATTCAAGGCACTTTTTTTCAATTCAGTAACTAAGATTTTATCATCTTTGTCCTGGAAGATCTATTTAAGGCTTGAATACAGAAATACCCTCAATAAGAATAAATGGATTTGTACCAGAGGATCAAAAGGCCAAGCAGAAAATTGAGGAAAAAAAACTAGAAAAGAAGGCTCCTATTCTTTNGGGACAGAAATGGGTGCTCCAGTTAACACTGAAATTGAGGTAGTTTCCTAGTACACATGCCCAGTGTGGGCTATACCTGCAATCTTGTTAATCCTTGCTGTGGCAGTAGGAAATGTTCTTTGGCACACAAATTTACTTTCTTTTCTCAGCTGATATTTTTATTTTTTAATTTTAAATATTTATTTAGTCTGAGATANGAGCCAGATGTGGGGTTTGATTTCACGAACCATGAGATCATGACCTGAGTCGAAATCAAGAGTTGGGCACTTAACTGACTGAGCCACGCAGGTGCTCCTCTTACTTGATATTTTAAGAATACTTAGCTGCTCTGTTCACAGATGGTGCTTCTTCAGGAGCTTAACCCTCCTTCTCCCTCATTGCCCCACCAACATACTGCAACAGGACAGTCCCTGGCTATGCTCACTCATTTTTTTGTCCCTCTTCTTCCTATATTACCATCTGTGGAACATCCACCAGAGGACACTTTATTCCATCTCCTCCTCTTCCTCAGCCTGCCTCAAAGTTTGGACCAGGATACTTTTCCATCGCATTAACAAGGGGGAGACCGCAGAGCTGTGCTCATATTCACTGAGAACCTAACTGCTAGACAAACACATGTTGTGTCAGAAACACATGTAAACACTAGTGTTGCAGCTCCACTAGTTGGAACTTCAACAGGGGAAGGCTGTCCTGAATTCCAATTTCTTAGTTTGTAAATCAACATTTAGAAAATGAATTTTTCTGTGATGTAGTGGTTGCTTGTACCAGTGGAGAAATTATATGTCAAAGGTGGGGAAAGAAAGTATTAGATCTCACTCTCAGAGAATCAGGACTTCCTGGGCAAGGGAAATGGCTTGACACAATGATGATTTTGAGGGGTGTTAGTCTGGCAATAGTTTACAGATATGAAGGGAGATGCCCAAGACAATTCATGCTGGGAATCTAGTTAGGAACTTCTTTTATACTGAGAGGTGAGAAAATTAGATGCTAAAATATGGTGACACCAGTGAGCTTAAAGATTAAACAGCTAAGTGTAAAAAAGTGAGTTGAATATCTGGCTGTAAGGGATTCCTGGCCAGTAAATTTTTCTTTTTCTAACTTTTCTGGACCTTCATCTGTCTCTTCTTCCTTCGGGGCTCAAACTGTGTCTGAACAAAGTTTGTGGTGCCCTTGGCCCCACTTTAATGCAATCTTGTTCTTTAGAACATCTACTTCTCCAGTTTTGTACTCCATTCTTCAGAATGCCTCTGGACTCAAAGATTTATGTAGCTTTATGCAATTTTAATTCAGCATATCACCTATCTTAGGGGTTAAGGGAGGTGATGATGTTGAATCTTACATAGAATCATAGAATATAAAATTTCTACAGGACTTTGGAGGGTATAGAAACACTTTGCTATGCAGATAAGGAAATGGAGGCCTCAAGGAGTGAAATAATTTGCCAGAAATGGCTATTTTCACTTAAGATTTTAACTGGGAGAGGTGGTCTTTTTTCCGGATAAAGAAATTTCAAGCATCAGTCAATCATCCTATGAGAGAATGGCAATGAAATCAACAAATCTGCATGTTAAGGCCATCTTTAGTTAAACACAAGCTAGTCTTTACCAATATATATGTATATATTTAATATGACAAAATAGTTGTTTATAATAAGAGACACAGATATAGTCATTTTCATCAATGAAGGGAAAAAAAGTAAAGAAAATCCAGTGTCACTAGAGTTAAACTGGAAATAATTCCTGATATCATTCACAGCTTGGGCAGGATCCAAACTGAAAAATGATCAGTGGATTTAGCCATCTCGTTTTTGATATTTCTAGAACCGTGAAATATAACTTGTTTGAATGATTCACAGACTCTGAATGAATTTATCTATGTTTCATTAGAAGAAAATTATGCTTGACAGTTGTTTTCTAAGCTACGAGAGAATAAAAAATAGGGACTACTTATATGGCATTGTGCTATTTGTTTCCTCTTCCAATCCCATTTCCGTTGGCAACAAAAAGTGATAATATTTTTAACTCAAAAGTAAGCTTTTCTTTCTCTTATTAACAATAACGAAGAACAGATTTTTCCAATATAAAGCACAGAAGCTTCAGATGAGAGAGGAAAAGTTACTGAGCAGTATTTTATTAACCATAAAACATGATTTGGGGTTTTTGACCATGTAAAGGGACTCGGGCAAACAGAAAAATTTGGGAAAAGGTTACTTTTATCTTGCTTTTTGAAGTGATACTTCTGCACTTGCACGAGACCTAATCACTCTTCCTCATGAATAACAGTATGGTAAAAGAGAGAGAAGAAAGAAAGGGTGTAATGCTCTGCAATCAAACTGGTGGCCAGAAATCAGCACCACTAAATGCAGTGGGTACAGTTTAGGCCAGGAGAGTTAGGGAGGGGGAAAAGATGCAACCAAATAAGAAGATAAGAGCGAATCGCTTTGCCGTGTGAGATGAAAACCTGTACAGATTGCATATTTACCACTATATCCCAACTTGGGCATATTTATACTAGAACAATTTACTTTCTTAAGCCATATATTCAGTGACACACTGCTTCATTTCCTCACTGCTTCTTTGGATTTCTACATGCTCTGTCTCTGAGATCCGGGGCCCTCCTAACCTTGCAGTTCTAGACAGTGATTCACTCTTTGGATTTTTTTCCCCCCACTTTATCCCTCTGTTAAAATTTACCTATTCAACATGTCACTCTGCCTCCTAAATATTCCCCATGTCCCATGGTGGCAACATCTTTTTTGTCTACCGGATACTGTTCCTTGGGAGGAGTTTCTAAGATTATATGCAACAGGCAATGCCATACATTTATTACTCTACCATGAAGTCTTTCAGGCTCCACAGTTAACTCTTCTGTAAGGCTGCAAGTTCAGGATGCCCTGAAAAAGTAAATTGCAGTGGAATCAGAGGATGGCATTGCAATTTATGGGGTCAATTTTTGAAAGTTGTATAAAGTTAAGGAAATTGGTAACCTAAAATAAACTTCACAAATTTAATTAAGATTAGCCTTCTATGTAATTATAATATCACATGGAGGACAATGACATAGAGTAAGTATTTTGCATTGGTATTGGTGTAGAAAGAAATACATAAATATACTTCATTTACAAAATAAAAATTGGACTTCTGTTGAACAGAAAAAGATTCAGTATCTATATCTCAATCTCTTTAAAATAGAACATATTCACATTTGAGTGGTTTACTTTGTAAAATATCAAGGTGAACCTGCTTAATTTCATAAAAGCACAAAATAATTTGTAAGTAATACATCCAAGCTGGTGAATATGTAGATCTCTCACTGCAAACATGAGAAACAAACAGAATCTTAGGAGAGTGGTATAAGACAGAAGAAAGTTGTCTGCAGTGACTTTTTGGCCTGCGAATGTTCTCTATTACTAGGGAAGGACATGTGTGGATTTTTCTTAGTGTGTTTTTAGGAGTTCAGTTATGTTTTTGTTAGCGAAAATTCATTGAGGCCTAACAAAACATTGACTAATATTGCTGGTTTCCAAGGAAGTCAGAACTTTTGATCTCCTGGTATAATTTTTCTTCTTGTCTTCCTCTTTCCTCCTCTTTACCCCGCTTTCTCTTCTTCCCCTTCTTCTCCTTCTATTCTTCCTCCTCCTTTTTCTTAACGAATCTTTCAATAAGAAGATGGAAGAGTTAGCTACTTCTCATCTAACCTCTAAGTCTCCTTCATAATTTTATTATAATAAGTGGTGACAAAGTAAATAATCTCTGTTGGCTAAATTTACTTTACTAAAATGAATTTGAATGTATAAACAAGTGCAGTAACACTACTGGACTTAATTTAACATTCTAATTAGATGTCACTACTTCCAAACCTAGAGTAATTGACTTGTGATTTCAAGGACTTTAAGTAGATTTGCTTAAGCTATGACTAATGCTTGTTATTTTCCTGGAAAAAAAA
The DNA here is from genome assembly GCF_008692635.1 of Crocuta crocuta. Taxonomy (NCBI): domain Eukaryota; kingdom Metazoa; phylum Chordata; class Mammalia; order Carnivora; family Hyaenidae; genus Crocuta; species Crocuta crocuta. Next base: position 10,013,814 of record NW_027532015.1, read on the forward strand.
TTATTCATGGTCATGATTCAAATAAAAAGAAAAGGCTTTTGTAACCTATGTGTGAAAGACTCGAAGATACATGTCTATGGCCTCTGTGCTCCACTGGTCATCATGATGATTGATTTGGATGGTGAAGCTGTGTTCCATATTTGTTTTTTCTAAAGAGGAAGACCTTTCCCCATAGAGAAGGGGGGGGTCTCTAAGAAGGAAAAACTTTGGAAGTGAGGTGCTCCCGATAAACAAATTTGCCATTTTTTTTCACCATGAAAATGCCATTACATTTCCTTACATGGAATAATTAAAAATGTTGCCCGAGAGTTGCAACTAAGAGTTTTTTTTCTCATCAGAAGACAAGAAATTCTGATCAAAATAGTAACAAAACTCTACAATAAATATTTAATCATAAAAATATGAGGTGGATGAGTATATATAGACATTTTAGATCAGATACTATACCAATAGTGAATTTGTTAAAGCTTACTTGACCTTAATTTTCCCTGAATTGTTTGCTACCAAACACCAACAAAGATCAGATAAATTGCCAGAATGAGGCAATGCCATTCATGTATAATTATCAAATAATAATAAATTTTTTAAAATAAAAATTCAAAGTTTGAACAAAGAAACATAACTTTGTCCTTTGCTCTATTTCTTGTTTTTTTTTTCTTTTTGTTTGTTTTTAAAGATATATAGCCTCGCTTGGACCTGCTTCACTTTAATTTTCATAATATTTCTGTCATCAACCTCTCACCTGAGTGATATATCTGCATACTAAACTGTCACTGGATATCTGTACTTGGGTTTTTCATTGGCTAAAATTCAGCATGTCTAAGAAATGGATAATATCTGCCCACCATCTTTTTTTCTGCAGCATGCTTGTGTATGCACCACACAAGTATTGCTCATATCCACATCTCAGACCTCTTACCTAACTTTTGTTTCTCATTTCAGCGAGAGGCAATGCCATCCAGAGAAAGAAATATGCTATTATTATCTCACTCTACTTCATCCTTATACTCCTCAATCAGGTAACCATCAAATCCTGTAACCCAGTAATTGCAGTCCAAAGGCACATGGTTCATTAAGAGACACAGACCATGTAATGGGCCATAAAACAAACCTCAATAAGTTTAGAAGGATTGAAATCATTCAGAGTATCTTTTCTGATGACTATAAAGAAAAATCAGAAGTCAATTACATTTGATTGGTGGTCAGTCCACCAAATTACGGTAAGATATTTGGAGAAAATCCAAAATATTGGGAAATTAGGCAGCAAACTTCTGAACAAGTCACAGGTGAAAGAATAAGTTACATGGGAAGTTAACAAGCATTTGAACTTGTTGAAAACATTTGAACTATATGAAAACACAACATATCAAATTGTGGGATATAGCTAAAGCAGCACATAAAGGTATATTTGTAATTTTTAAAATTTGTATTTAAATTATAGTTAGTTAACATATAGTCTAGTGTTGGTTTCAGGTGTAGAATTTAGTGATTCATCACTTACAAATAATGCCTAGCGCTCATCACAAATGCCCTCCTTAATACCCATTTAGCCCGTCCTCTGCCCACCTCCCTATTAACAACCCTCAGTTTGTTCTCTATAGTTAAGAGTTTCTTATGGTTTGCCTCTCTCTCTCTTTTTTCTCCCTTTCCCCTATGTTCATCTGTTTTGTTTCTTAAATTCCACATATGAGTGAAATTATGTGGTATTTGTCTTTCTCTGACTGACTTATTTCACTTAGCATAATACACTCAGGCTCCATCCACATCATTGCAAATGGTAAGATTTCATTCTTTTTTATGGTTGGAGTATATTTATTTTTTTTCCCTTTTGGAAGTATATTCATCTAGTTACATAAAATTATTACAAAAATTCCTGTTTAGCTTCATATTCATTTTATCTGCATACATTGTATGAGAAGAATATTTAAGATGCAGGTAATACAATTTAGAGAATAGTAAAGCTTGTACTCGCTTACCACAAACAGACAACGGAATAAACATACAAGTTTTAGTGATAGAATTATTTTTAGAAGAATACATTGCATCAGCCTAAATGTCACCTGCTACTGAAAAAGTATTCAAAACCTAGATCCTATTGTAATTTGTGTCTGTCAATTGTGTATACCTTTGTCATTGGCTTTCTTTGTAATGTAGAGATAAAGTTTTACACAGATAATGATCTCAATAACTATTGATACATATTTACCCATTTGGTTTGATTTCAAAATGCTTACCTATGCTCAGCGCTCTCCACTCCTTACTCCCAGTGAGAGGGAGAATTTCTGGCTCATTCCCCAACACCTGAAATAGCAATTTGTGCAACGTTCCATAATTCAACGAAAAGAATGCCGATAGCCTTAAAAAAAAAAAAAAAGGAAAAAAACCTGTTTAGTTTTAGTATGGTTTCTGATGAAAAATTTGAGGAGCTCATCAATCAGTCTGTGGCTTCAGCTCTACTGAATCTCTAATGAGGGCTAGAGGAGGAAGGTTTTCAAAGCTGACCTGGCCCTAAGAAATACGTGTGCTTCTCGTTTTAAAAGTATTCCTCTCTTAAAGTTGAAAAATGTTGGCATATGCAATCCAGGACAGTACTTATGGATTAAAGGCTCATGTTGACATTTTGACAAATAAACACGTGTGCTAATTTCTCCGAGCAGGCACAGATGACTGATTATTTCATCAGGCACTCAATTTAAAATGATAAGTGGTGCCAAGCCAAAATTAATCAGCAATCTAAGTGACTGACATGTTGCTTAAAATCGAAGGCTCTGGTGTGTAACTTTATATGCTCATCCATTAGTCTCTAAATGCAAAAGGTGGTAGAGAAAGGAAATGTCATTTACCTGAAATACATTTTATTAGATTGGCACTAATAAATGTAGTACAAAGCATTTTTAAAAAATGAAAAAATGGTCATTTGGTTACACACCGGTATTGATTATTTGAAAACAAATACTAATGATTTTTTTCACAAATCATTTGTCAAACAATAAAGTACATCAAGCAAAAAGAAATTAATAACAAGAGAAACCACTATTTACAGTGAGATGAATTTTTTTTCAGCCTTTTCCTACCTAGGTATTAGTCTATGAGGATATCATTTTCTCAAGACAAAAAATTGGGGGACATAGTTTATCTAATATTCTACAAGTTGCCTTTTGGATTTTTTAATTAGCAATTTATTTTCTATATCTTTTCCGTCTTCTATATAGCCCTGATTCATTATATGATGTGATGCATTTCACTAATTCTGATTCCAGCTTCTTGTTACAATGGTAAAGACTTAAGCACCTAAACCAAAGTACTCTTACTCAGTGCACAAGGGATTTATGGTTGGAAAATTCAAAGATAATTAAATAAAGACTTCACAGAAATGGCATATAAGAATATTAATTCTTGAATATGCATGCATCTGAATGTACCACTTTTTGATACTCTCTATAATGTGCCAAAACTAATTATATTACCATACCATCTTCTTTTGCAGAAGCCACTGTTCTTTTGCATCCAGGTTTTTGTAAAAAAAATATGTGAGAATTTAAGCACATTTAGAGCATCTTCAGGGGCACCTGGGTGGCTCAGTTGGTTAAGCTTTTGACTTCGGCTGAAGTCATGATCTCACAGCATGTGAGTTCAAGCCCCGCATCAGTTTCTGTGGTGACAGGTCAGAGCTGGTAGTCTGCTTCAGATTCTGTGTCCCCCTCTCTCTCTGCCCCTCCTCCGCTCACAGTCTGTCTCTCTCACTCTCAAAAATAAATAAAAATAATTTAGAAAATTAAAAAAATATAAAGTGTCTTTAATTGCAGGATAATTTTAGTGTTTTCTTTTGCATGCAATTTGACAAGTATATTTTAATGCCTTCTTTTTCTGTCATAAAACTTTCAAAAGACTGTTTTCAACAGAAACAAGTACATCCTTTTTTGCTGGTGTATATTGTTTCTAGTGTGTATAATATATAATAAAATTACATGATTACTTTTACAAGTTTTATGATGTAGTAGGTTTGGGAACAAACACCACTAATGTAGTAAACTTCAAATTCATTGGTGTGAACAAGATATCTTAGTGTACTAGAAAGTCGCTAGCTCATCAACATGTGGCAAGGCATGGGTTCAAGTGGTTTATAAATGAGAAAGTGAGAAAGTGTCAGCTAACCTGATATATTTGCTAAGTGGAGTCCAGTTAGAACTTCTACCATATATTTGTAAATGCTATTCTGTATGACAAAAGGTTTGATTAGGGGTCCAAAGAATTTGACAACTTAAGATTTCCATAGATATCACGATTTTTTTCCCCCCAAAGTATCTATGTTTCTATCAAAACTATAAGAGTTTCCATTTTCCATAGATTTATAAATGCTTCATATTATTGGGGCATCTGGGTGGCTCAGTAGGTTAAGCGTCAGACTTCAGCTCAGGTCATGATCTCACAGTTCGTAAGTTCAAGGCCTGTGTAGGGCTGGGTACTGACAGCTCAGAGCTGGAGCCTGCTTCTTGTTCTATGTCTCCCCTCTCTCTCTGCTCCTCCCCTGCTCGCACTGTGTCTTCTCTCTCTCTCTCCATCTCTCTCTTTCCCTCTCAAAAAATAAATAAACATTAAAAAATATTCTGGGTATTATCCATCTTGCTAATCTTCTCTATATAATGGATAAAAATTATACTGTGTTTAATTTGCAGTTTTTTGATTTTTAACAAGATTGGAAATATTTTTAAAATGTTTATTTTTGAGAGAGAGAGAAAGAGAGAGAGAGAGAAGGAGAGAGAGAGAGAGCACGAGTGGGGAGGGGCAGAGAGAGAGGGGGACACAGAATCTCCTGCAGGCTCTGGGCAATGAGCTGTCAGCACACAGCCCGATGGCCTGGGCTCGAACGCAGGAACTGTGAGTTCATAACCTGAGCCCAAGGCTGACGCTGAACCAGCTGAGCTATCCAGGTACCCCAGATTGGAAATATTTTTACATTATTTTCTGTGAACTGCTAATTTATATATTTTTCTCATTATTATGGTATTATATTAGCCTTATTTTTTCATAGGAATTTTATGTACTTCTTTTTATATATTAAAGCTCAGTTCCACCCCAAATATACTGAATTAATTAGTTTAGGGTAGCCTTCGGCATTGGTAATTTTGAAAACGTCTTAAGATGATACTAATATACAGCCAAAGAGTGTAAGTGGTCGAGCTTTATTTGTAGCTTTATGGATAATATCTTTTACAGTATAGAAGTTTTTGTTATGGCTACACTTGTTAATGTCTCTCTATTTTTCACTCATAATCAGTATTTTACCCAGAACTGAGTATCTCTCTTTCCAACTCATTTATAATGTCTTTCATTCTACAAAAAAATCAATTTTAATATTGTCAAGATTATCAATCATTTCCTCTTTGTCATCAAATTTTAAAAATCTATAGTATTTGTATTGTCCTGAAAGTAGACACAAAGTTCCTTGGTCAAATTACTTATTGCTTACCTACAGTAATAACTCTGCTGTGTCTGCCACACTCCAATTTCCCCTTTCTGGGGTGACTCAATGAAGGCCTGATGTCCATCTACCTAAACTGGTGTCTACTCCATAGGCAAGGAACCACAAAGTAAGAACCTAAAAGCTTATTCAGGAAAGGGACAGCTCTTCCCTCCCCTGAAATCAAAGAGAAACTCCATCTCCCTCGTGTAAATAAATTTTCCTTTGAACCCATAGAGAAAGATCCTTCGGTTTTGCCCTTTAGAATGTAAGTAAACATCTCCAGGGAGAAGCTAAGACTAGTGTCTCTGAGTTTACAACCCATAGGATGTCTCCATGGTGCTGGGTGTCATCCTTTCTTGAAATGTGACACATGCCTCAAGGGAGGAGATCTCTGGAGTTTCCACTGACTATTCAGCCATAATTTAACTTCCATACCTTGTGTTTTAGTCCAGAAGCTCTACTTGTGCAGAAACAAAAAATAATTTCACTACAGTCCCATACTATGGTTTATACTTTTGTAACATCCTTAAGTAATCTTTTCCTATGCCAAAGACATGAAGATAATCTCAGTTCTTTTAAACATTAGTTTCTATTTTATATTTCAAGCTTTAAACTACTTGGAATCTACTTTTGTGTATAGGTGAGGTAGGATATTAATTTTATTTTTTTCTGTGTGGACAATCCACTGTACTATTCCAGTTTATTAATAGTTCATTCTTTCTTCATTGATTTTCAATTCTATATCTCAAATACAGCACATGTACAACTTTTTCTTAAAAATTTTTTAAGCTTATTTATTTATTTTGAGAGAGGCAGAGACAGTCCAAGTGGGAGAGAAAGAGGGAGAGAGAGAGCATCCCAAGCAGACTCTGCACTATAAGTGTAGAGCCCGATGTGTGACTTGAACCCACAAAACTATGAGATCATGACTTGAGCCGAAACAGAGTCTGATGCTTAACCAACTGAGCCACCCAAGCACCCTCAGATTTTTTTTTTTTTTTTTTTTTTTTTTTTTTTTTTTTTTTTTT
>NW_027532015.1:10020434-10199625 GCF_008692635.1 Crocuta crocuta
CAGCTTTTTTTTTTTTTTTTTTTAGTATTTCTTAGTCTTTTAGTCCTCATCTGTGTCAGTAATACACTATTTTATTTACTAAGGCTGAATGGATTTTGATTAATGCAAGCTTTCTTTTCCTACCCTCTCTCCTCTCTTTTCTTTCTTCCTTCCTTCCTCTTTCTCTTTTCCTTCCTCCCTCCCTCCCTTTTTCTTTCTGTCTTTCTCTCTTTCTTTTTCTTTTTCTTTCTTTCTCTGATCACTTCTGATCACCAAGAGAGGGAGTTTGAATGGAAAAGAGAAAATCAAAGACTGATTTCTGGAAATTTTCAACATTAAGAACTTGGAGGAAAATAGGAGAAACCAGCAAACTTGATAAAATGTGCAAACAGCTATGAAAGAGTAAATTATAAGGATGTAGAATGTGTTGGAAGCAACAACAACAAAACAAATCAAGGAGGAAGCCACAATTTCTGTGCAAATACCACTGACAGGTCAAATAAAATGATAACTAGAAAATGATCAAAGGATTTAGCAATGTAGAAGTCATGGCATCATTGACATGAGCAGTTTAAGTGGAGCATTGGAATGAAAATCTGAGGGGTATGGGTTTAAGAGAGAATTGGAAGAGAGAAAATGGATAAATCCAGTCCAGACAATTTCTTTCTATATGTTTTGTTGCCAACATGAGTAGAAAGATTAGGTGACACCAAGGAGGGGAAATAAGATCAAGAGGAAAAACTAAGAAGGAGAAATAAGAAATTGCTTATTGTTTAAGGGAATAATCCAGCAACTAAAACATTAAAAGCAATTCTAATATTTTACAACTTTAAGAAAATCAGAAATATTACTCCAGCAGTGTTTGGTGTTTGTTTGTTTCCAAAATGTGCTTCCTCTAGCCAAGATTCACTCACTTCCATGGTATAATCACTTCTTGAACCTCTTATTTGTTAATCAGTCAAAGCCTCTGCCCTCTTTCCACTGAGTCTAACCCATCCTTTCCCATCTGCTTTAGACTCTGAGAAGCCTCATTCTTTCTAACAGCCTGGATCTTTCTTTGATCTAAAACTTACATCACAGAAGACTAGAAACTTGGCTTCAACTACTCCTCTAGGAAGTGAATGTCAGGGTCAGGGGTGAACAGAAGGTAAAAGTGAGGGAAAGTCAGACAATATCCTTATGCCAATAATGTCTGTTGTTATTGCTGCTGCTTTGTTTGTTTGGGGCCATATTGGTTTCAGGCTGCAACACGGGGGAAATGTAATTGGGAAAATATTTTTGTTTTGAAAACTGGGCCAATCCTGAACTAGTTGCAAACGCAGACCCATGGGAGTATTAAATACTCTAAGACTTTTCCTTACTACCTTACCATGAATGTTGAGATTTAGAACCTGTTAAATCACATCAGTAGGTTTTATATAATTTTTGGGGGGCATTTGTAAAATATTTTTTTTCCTGAAGCTGTAATAATAAAAACCCTTTGCTTTATTTAGGTAGTATGTTTATCTGTTCCATATATTTATATTTTCTATCTAAATAATTGCTTACTTTGTAGCAGTAGATACAATACTATATTACTAATAATCACATAATTATGACCCTAATAATCTTTAATACTTGATTCACAATATTTTGAAAATTTCATAGCATTAAAATAACACTGTGGGTCAAAGATATATCTCTACAGAATAATTTATCTGGATAATTTGTAAATATTGCACATACTCTTATCCCTCTCATTTGAAGTTAGAAGAAAGCTTTTGACACCAAAAGATAAGCATCTATCAGAAAAATTCTGTTGGGTCTAAAAATGCCATTTGACATTTTCTCTTATCTTTGGGAATAGAAAAGAATGTTTCCTTTACATTTGATTTATTTGTATAAAACTGAATGTAGTACGTGATTTAAAAACTCCTCTTGACTTCTGCTTTCTGATTCAATATTCAAAGGGTTTGGGAATAATCACTTCCATCCTCAAAACAAGATAAAAGTTGAATAAACCAAAAATCAATAACCCTTCTAAAATCCATCAGAAAACCAAAATAACAAGGCCCCTCAAACTAAACATAGGCAGATAAACATAGGCAGAGAATTACTGCTTACAGACGGTAGAAGCCAGGGTGAGAGCCCTGGCAGCAATGCTTAAAGAGCAATGGACTAATTGCTAGAAGCTGAGTGTGGACTAGTTTGAGAGATAAAGAGCTGGGTGTTTTGGGGGGAGTAAAGTGAGGGTCCACACTTTCTAAGTTTTACCTCCAGGATCCCCATTCCGTTCTTAGAGAGAGGATCAGAGAAAAATCCCCTCATTCTTCTGGCAGAAGAAGTGGAAAAGTAAACAGTGTCGAATAAATCCAGAACACTTTGGTCTCCATAACAAAGGCCTTCCATCAAGGACACTATTTCATGAGAGACTTAATTTGGGTTTTACCAGAACCAATCTGAGGAAAGGAAAATGCCAACTCTGGGCCCTTCTAAACTTTCCATCTGATCCAGTGGGGGAAAATAAACCTAAGAAGAACTTGTGAAGATTACAGCTCAGGGACATAGGGTCCTAAAAGCCCAAGACCTAACAGTGGGTTATAGAATGCCTTCCCTTCCCCACACCGTCCCATCATGAGACTATGGTTCCTATATAAGGGGTTATAGCTGAAAGAACCAGGAGACTCAGAACCTATTGAAGGAGGTGTCTGAACAGAATCCCAAGGACAATAGAGGCAACAAAAACAAAGCGATTAAATGGAAGTTAGCCTCAAAGGCCACAACTAAAGAAACAGTTAACACAACCTAACTTAGCTATAAACATAAAGCCTCACATGAAACTCCTTATCAGTTCTTTTTACCTGACCCATTGTTGCTGACTTTCCACAAAAAAAATCACAAGCCATGTTAAAAGGCAAAAAACACAGTCTGAAGAGGTAAAACAAGCATCAAAACCAGACTCAGGTGTGGTAGAAAATTTGGGATTATCAGACTGGAAATTTAAAGTAACTATGATTAATAAGCTAAGGGCTGTAAAGCGAAAAGTGAACAACATGAAAAAATAGGAAGACAATGTAAGGAGAGAAATATAACTCAAAGAAAGAATTAAAAAATGCTAGAAATCAAAATTCCTAACAGAAATAAAGAATACCTTCTACAGACTCATCAGTGCAATAGACCTAGTTTGCTGAGTTTGCATCATGAATAGGTGCAGGACATCATAAAATGCTTTCTCTGCATCTATATGATGAACAAACAAAATACTAACCAACAGAAATCCATATGATTTCTCTTATTTAGCCTGTTGATATAGTGGATGGCATTAACTGAATTTTGAATGTTGAACTAGTCTTGGATACTTAAAATAAATCTCACTTGGTCTTATATATTGCTGGATTCAACGTGTTAATGCTTTCTTGAGAATTCCTCAATTTATGTTCATGAAAGATATTGGTCTCCAGCATTCCTTCCTTATGATGTTTTTGCTTATTTTGTATGAAGTTAATGCTGAACTCACAGAAAGAATTAAGGAGTATTCTCTCTGCTTCTATTTTCTGAAACAGATTGTAGAGAATTGGCATCATTCTACTTTATACATTTGGTAGAGTAGAGTTAACCAGTGAACCCCCTGGTACAAATAAGCAAATGGAAAGATGCTTAACATCATATGTCATTCGGCAATTGCAAATAAAAACAAGATAACATTACACCCATTATGTGGTAAAAATAAAAAATGCTTATGATGCCAAAGGCTTATGGTGATGTGGAGCAGCAAGAATTCTCATTCATTTTTCGTTGGAACACACAATGGTACAGTCACCTTGGAAGAAAACTTGAAAGTTTCTTAGAAAACTAAACATAACTTTGCCATACAATCCCATAGTTGTGTTCTGTGGTATTTAGTTGAAAACTTAAGTCCACACCAAACTTGCACACAAATGTTTATTATAGTGTTTTATTTGTAATTACCAAAACTTAGAAGCAAACAAAATACCCTTCAGTAGGTGCATGGGTAAACACTGGTGCATCCATTTAATGGAATATTTTTCAATGATTAAAAAAAATGAGCTGTCAAGACACAGAGGATTTTTAAATGCATATTGCTAAGTGAAAGAAGCCATTCTGAAAAGGCTGCATATTTTATGACTCCAACCATCTGACTTTATAGACAAAGCACAACTGTAGAGAGAGTAAAAAGATGAGTGGATGCCAGGGGTTAGGGAGAAGGATGTAGAGGTGAAACTTTACTGTATAGTACTGTAATGGTGAATATATGACATTATGCATTCACAGAGTCTAATGTAAACTATGGGCTTAGTTAATACTAATGTATAAACATTTGTCCATCAATTGTAAGAAACGTATCTCGCCAATGCAAGATGTTACTAAAAGGGGAAACTGGGGGTGAAGGAGGAAAGAGACTATATGGAACTTGTACTTTCTGCTGAATGCTTTTATAAACCTAAAACTCTAAAAATAGTCTATTAAAGTTTAAACAGTTCATCTTTACTGTTTTGTTGTTATCTTGAATAAGCTTTAGTTTCATGAAGAGAATTAATAAAAGAAATAGTACTGTTACTGCATTGCTTAAAAAAATATCAGATAGTGTGTGGTAAGGAGTAGAATAACTCTAGAGTCCGGTACTTAAAAGAAATGATTCCTCCTTTAACAGCACTTAAATGACAAAAAGCTGCTAATGTGGAAGAAAAGAAAGTATTTTGTTGGCTGGTAGACTACCTGAAGGCATGATTTTCTAGATAGTTACAGTTTCTTAGAATACTTCATAGTTAATATCGGTTAAGGAAATAATGAAAATTTCACTTGGCTTCTGCTTTCATTTTATAGAACTCAAGTGACTGTAAGACATGTAATGACAGAGCAAATGATGATTAGCATTTGAGATACAAAAGATGGCTTTTGCTCATTTTTTTTTGCTGAAAAAAATGAATGAAGGGCACATAAATTTAGTCAAATTAGCCAGAATCTTATTGAATAACCATATCACATAACCATTTCAGAGGCTGATTTATTTTAGGTTACTGGACACTTGATAAATGACAAGAATTTTAAGTATACTTGGCTAAGTTCTGTCATTTGCTTGGGAAAATAGAAAAATGAAATCTCATATTAAATTATATCGGATTTTATGGTAATCATTTGAACTGTAATATAATTCTAATTGGTTTACTAGGGAATTTTTTCGGGTTCTTATTTCTGGCATTTTTGATGATCAATTTCAATTTGCTTTCATGTATTTTATTTCTTCTTCCATCATCTGTCTTTTAATATTGTGAAACTTGGTAATAATATATTCATTTGAATTTTATGAGCCCAGTAAATGTCCTTTTATGATGCCTTTTTCATTTCTAGAGAAAAAGGCATTCTTAGCCTCAGAAGGTTATTTCTTTAAGCTTTTTATAAAAGCTAGTCAAATTGGTTCAACTTTCCTGACCTCTTCAGCTTTAGTCGGGTTTTCATTTTACTGTTGCAAGTAAAAGTACATCCCAAGTTTTTAGTAGCTACCAGAAATTGAAGTACTGAAGATAAAAATTGAGGGGGGGGAAAATCCCAGCATGCTATGAAAACAAATTCCATAAAAGATATTAGAGCACCATTGCAATTATATTATCCCCTTTGGATATAAAATAGTAAGAAAAATTTTATTTTGTGACTGACTACCCTGAAGTTTGTACTATATCAACCTTATCCTAAAAATATTTCAACATATTTTACACATTTATAATAATAGCTACTATCACCTGAGCACTTTATATGAGATACCACCAAGCTAAATGTATTAGCAAAGGAAGATTCAGTTCAAGAAGAGAATAGTAACAGTTTTAGTACAGAATGAGTGCTTGGGAAAAGCCAGATATTCTTATTACTCTTTTAAGACCAGTATTTTTATTTTTCTAATCTGAGGTCTCTCAATTTTCTTTCTAAATTGAGATTTAATTTATGTGCAGTGAAGTGCATAAATGCCCAGTCTAAATGTACAATTCAATGAGTTTTGACAAATGATTACATCCACGTGGCCCATACCCAATCAATGCATAGCATATTTTGATCTTCCTAGAAAAAGTCCTTCTTGCTCCTTTGCGACCAACTCTCCCACTGAATAGAGACAACTTCTTTTTTTTCTTTTTCTTTTAAATGTTTACTTATTCTTTGAGAGAGAGAGAGTGAGCACAAGCAGGGGAGGAGCAGAGAGAGGGAAGCTCAGAATGCGAAGCAGGATCCAGGCTCTGAGCTCTCAGCATAGAACCCAACAAGGGGCTTGAAGTGCGAGATTATAACCTGAGCCAAAGTCGGAGCTTAACTACTGAGCCACCCAGGTGCCGCAGGCAGCTTCTATTCTGACCTCTATTAGTTTAGATAATTTGTGCTTCTCCCCAAACCTCCTACAGAGGAATTATATAGTTGTTACTCTTTCGTTTCTGGCCTCTTTCACTCATATTTTTGAGCTCATCCACATTGTTGTAGATATCAGTAGTTTGTTTCTTAGAATTTAGAACATAGGGGAGCCTGACCATACCTACCACCTAACTCTTTATTTTACAAACTGCCTGGGCACCTGGGTGGCTCAGTAGGTTAAACAACTGACTTCAGTTTGGGTCAAAAATAAGTAAATCTTTAGGGGCGCCAGGGTGGCTCAGTCGGTTAAGCTTCTGACTTCAGCTAAGGTCGTCATCTCAAGATTCACAAGTTCAAGCTATGCATCTGGCTCTATGCTGACAGTTCAGAGCCTGGAATCTGCTTCAGATTCTGTGTCTCCCTCTCTCTCTGTCCCTCTCCCCTCTCGCAAAAATAAATATTAGAAAATTTAAAAAATAAACGTTTAAACAAACAAATAAAAACTGCCTAAGCCTGAACTTGTTTGTCTAGGGTAGTTATGAATGTTTGCTCACTAGGTACCAGAGACAAAGTACATAAGAGAATGAGAAATTGTCTTCTGATTTTGTAATTTAATGGATGAGAATTATTGGCTTCAGCACTATTGGTCTATGACTCTGCAAAGGGCATTAGTATGCTATATCATTTTATTATCACTGGACTCTCATGCCATCTCAGGAATCTCACCAGATAATTTTTCCCTTAGTGTAAGTAGCTCATTTAGGGTCACAGAGCTAGTAACAGAGCCAGGACATATACCTTCAAAATCTTTTTCTATCACACAATCCACTAACTATAGAATTCACAAGCTTTTCATACAAGTGAAAGGCACAATGGTTTGGTACAAATACTGTGACCATACTAGACACAATAACATTAGCAATTTTAATTATCACTGGTATTATCGAAGGGATCTAGAAGAGGCTGTCTCTAATGATATTTATTTTTAATTGAGATATAATTGACATATGACATTGAATTCAGTTTATCAAATGAACAACATAATGATTTGCTATATGTATGTATTGAGAAATGATTATCACAGTAAGTTTAGTTAACATCCATTACCACACATGTTTACATCACTTTTTTCCTTGTGATGAGAACTTTTAAGATCAATTTTCTAACAATTTTCAAAGATTCAATATAGTATTGTTAACAATAGTTACCATGTTGTACATTATACCTGCAGGACTTACTTATCTTATAACTGGAAGCTTGTGCCTTTTGACCACTTTTGCTTATGTTGCCCACCTTCCAACCCTGGAAGCAAAACAAAATTTTAATCATTGTATATATTCAAACTTAGCACAAAATAATGCTTAGGACATAAGTAAATATCTCTTAAATGAATGAATTAAAGACTGAAGCTACTCAAACAGGAAGCCAAACAAATGTTAAATATCATAGAGTCATTTGTCTCTGTAATTGTCGATAGGTCATTAGCTAGGACCATTTTGGTGGAGCAATGTCAGTGAAAGCCTTATTGCTTTAGGTACAAGAGGAAAAAGAAAAAGAAAGGAAACATGAAAAACATGGTAAAAGTAGGCACATGCAGATTGTATATTAAGCAGGATTCAATTCAGCAGTGAATGCCAGAAAAAAAAAATCGCTTCCATACATGATAGTTCAGTGATGACCGAGATTCCTTTATCTTCAACTTTATCATTATGCTTTTAATTCCACACATCCTCTAAATTTATTAGAAACAATATTTATACTTAAATTACTTCTTTATGTCCTTATTTATGTTTTATTATGAATTCTTCAGTTCATCAAAATATCCTTAGGTTTATAGAGAATGACTTTTTTAAAGGCAGAAAGGACTTGAGTGTTTACAATCTATTCAGAGTGAGCTAGGATTCACTTTGATGTAGAAATCACACGGGGAAAGAGTGAGTGACTGAAGGGTCAGCTTCCCTGAGGAGATGGAATAGGATTCATAGGACTGCTTGATACATTATCTTTGGATGCAAAAAATAATTGACTTTTCAGACTACAGGGGAAAGAAGTAAATACATAGAAGTAAATATACAGGGTATTCTTATGGGTGTGGGATTTAAAGCTAATGGCACTCCATTAAGCCTCAATTTTCACTGTGAATTTGTAGGTGGTTTTATTTGTTGGGACAGGGTGATTTGCTACTTCTAAGGATGGCAAAGAGAGCCTATCAAGGAATATTAAAATATAATTGTTCTTAGCATTATTAATGGCCCAATTTAACTAGTGGTCATAAATTTGTGGTAATATCAATTTGGTCAAACTCTTAGTTTCTGCAGTAAGCCGGGTATAAAAGAGAAGGGAGTCTGACTCAGGACTTAGGGTATTCTGGTAACATCACCAAGAGACATGGACAAAGGCATCAAAAATGTAGAAAAGAGAAGGCAAAGCCATAAATCATGCAGCAGTATAGCAGAAAAAGTCATGAAAAAAGTGGATGTCAGACTGGGGATGGTTATGGGGAGACTGATGTTAATAATGGGTTTCCAAAGGAATAGAAGATTGTGGCCATAAATTGGCCTTTTTATTTTAAAAGGGAACTTCTGGGTTGCTGAAGTGTAGTAAAAAGTGCAGACCATTAGTGCCTAAGAAGTGAAGGACTTTTCAGGAGATGTGTCTGATGAGTAAAACATATTGATAAGCCAAGGCTCTCTGTCTTCAAAGAATAAAAAGGGATAAGTGGGGAATTTTATAGACAACCTCAGGAAGCAGGAGAAGTGGTATACAGCTGGAGCTCATAGCCAAGCAGCAACACACTCACTAGCATGCTTTCCACTGAGGAGCTGATAACTTACTTTATATTTGATGTTGATTCAAATAGCAAGAGTTGCTTTGATTCATAGCAATTGCTTAATATTTAAATTGTAATATTGTATTTATAGTCCTGATTCTTACATACTCTCCTTTTGACTCACTTCTCACTACTGTGTGTTTCGCCTATTTTTGATAAGTTTTATTTATTAGTTTTGAGAGAGACAGAGAGTGCATGAACAGGAGGGGGGCAGAGAAAGAGAGAGAATCCCAAGCAGGCTCCACACTGTTAGCACAGAGCCCAATACGGGGCTCAAACCCATGGGTCATGAGATCATCGCCTTAGCTGAAACCCAGAGTCAGATGCTGAATAGACTGAGCCACCCAGGCACCCCTGTTTTGCCTGTTTTAACTATCTGCACATCATTTAACCTCATAGCTCTCTTGCATGAAGTTCCGTACCATCTCCCCAACCCCAGACACTCTTAATTTTCTCTTGGACTAGTCTAATAGACTCCTACACAGTCTACCAGTAAAATCATAGTCTTCTCCAAGCCTCTTTTCCTAACCTACTTCTCATTATTGCTAGATTTATCTTAGTGAAGCAGAGCTTTGAACATCGATGGCATATTTCCTTTAAAACATGCCATGGCATGCCATGCTTTTTGTAAGTGAAATCCACACTCTTTAATTGGGCATTCAATCCCTTATGTTTCTCTCACCATGCCTCCCCAATTTTTAAGTATGTCTCTCGCTATGTCTTTAAATTTTTTGAACATTTATTTATTTTTGAGAGACAGGGAGAGACAGAGCACAAGAAGAGGAGGGGCAGAGAGAGACTGACATACAGAATCTGACACAGGGTCCAGGCTCTGAGCTGTCAGTATAGAGCCCGAGGCAGGGCTAGAACCCATGAACTGTGAGATCATGACCTGAGCCAAAGTCAGATGTTTAACTGACTGAGCCACCCAGGTGCTCTCTTCCTCTAACCTTTGGAACAGAGATTGATCTTCCTGAGGATTAAGCCCAGTCTCCATTTGCCCACATAGAGCCTTCTGGATTATTAGTTCCATTCTGGAATTCATCTTGTTTAGGTAAAAGCATTTGTTTTCTTGTGGTCATAAAAATTAACCTTGGAAAATCCCAAGTTAAATTTCTAGCACTGCCTCAGAAACAGATTTCTAGTCATGCCATGTTTTCTTAAAAGTTGCATGCTTATACTGAATATTGCCTATTTCTGAACTTCTAAATGAAGCAAAATTATATTGCTGGAAAGCAATAATAACATCTTACATGTCCTCCTTGATGTCTTCATTGCATGTCCACTTTTTGCACAGCATTTTCCCATTATCACATTAGTCTCAACACCAGCTAATAAAAAGCACAAAAATGATGATAACTTCACTCCCATATACAAATGCCAGAACTGATTACAGAGATGGCTAAGACTTTGTCAAGTAGGATATGCATAGGAAGGGGGACTGAGGCAATAACCATCCTTCTGGTGTTCTGCCCATTAGTCTTCCTGTCTTCTGTCAGTCTTGACAGGTGTTCTGAATGTGGCTGAATCCTTGGAAGAACCACTTATTCCTCCTACAACCTATGGCAGAAGCAAGCATGTTGGCCAGCCTCCCCATACCTCCGTCTCAATATCTTAAACCACTCTGCAAAGAAAGGGAGTTAAAACTAATCAAGAAACAAATATGTAGCACTGTAAAAATATCATGAAAATTAATTTTCAAAGTGCTCTATGGCTGTATCGTAACAATTCTCAAGCTTATGTTTTATCTTTATAGCAAATGCCAAACAAACTCCATCGAGATAGAAATTAGAAAATAATATTAAGCTAAAGGAAACAGAACAAAACAATAGTTTAATTTGATCTCTCAAATCAGGATTTATCTGACTAATAACATTTCTGTGTTCATGTGTATTTAGCAATACTGAGTGGTACACTGATGTTTTAGGGATTCTTGTTAATCACATGAAATAAATGAGTTTGCTGGTGACTGTGTGGCAGACAGCAGTCAATCAATTTTACTAGTTAAATCTATTGATAATATAAGAAAAAAAATAACAGAACTCTGAACATCGCAATAGGAATTAAAAGGCTGATTTTGTTAGAACATAGCATACGTGTCTTGTTTTGAAGTGTATATAATTACAGGCTTCTTAATGAAGAGAAAAATGTAGTTTTGTATTGATCTTTCCTCTGAATGTTCCCTCATTTCTTCATTTGAAATCCTATAGCACTTTGTGCAATCTTGAGATACCTGTAATAAAGTACATTACTCTAGGGTAATTTGTAGGTCTTTCTAAGCAACTGTTGAGTACATTTCTCCAGGTTAGGCACATGCTAGATATTCCCCTTCTTCCTGTAACACCTAGCTCAGTATCTGGTTAGAAACATACTTAAATATTGAACAAATTATTCAAAATCATGATCGATAAAAATGTTTTTCAAAATTCCTTCCTCCAGAATCTTGATTTCTTTGGAATTTTCCAGGAGGAAAATGAAATTTGCCAGCATGATCGGTATAAATTTTGCAAGATTACAGGATAGAATCCACAGTAAAGCATTACTACCTAACATTCTTCTGAAGGATCGAGGCAGCTTGCCAACTAGCTGTCTCTGCTCTTTTGAGATGTAGCTTTTACTTTCTCAAGTTTAAATACTGTTACTGAGGTTTTGCTTTTAAATCTTTCCTTAGCTTTTCAAATATGTCTTGTGGACTATTTTAGAGTTAACCTGAGCTGTGTGATGAAATGGGGCGGGGGGGTTGGAGCAGGGCTCAAGGACAGTTTCTAATGTCCCAGAGAATCAAGGAAATGGAGAGAGTCTTACACGAAGAAATGTGTGGCTCCCCGAACAGAAGTCCTGTAGTAGATGACATTCTATAGGATGTCATTTCTTTGAAATCCTAATATTTCATCAATAAATATTTTTTTTGGCATGTCAAAGACATTTATCTCAAGGTTTTTTTAATCAAAAACATAAATATACTCATTAATCTTTTACCAGCTGATAACCAAAGATAAGTATAAATGCTAAAGAAATAAACTTTGAAAGGGCAGCACAGGCAAAATAAATGTTTGCTCAAAGAGCGAATTTAAAAACTGTCAACAAGGAATATCTTAGATCTCCATAGGAGATATGGCAAGAGTTAAAAGATCACTTGCTTTGCAGTTTTACTGTAGGTCTGCCCTGGGTAAGGGTGAGCATTTCACTAGCCATTGGCTTCCCTGTCTTAGCATTTATTCTCGGTACTTGAGAAGAGACTCTATCTTATAATGACACTAACGCTGCTCTACCTCTCCTGGGAACTGTGTTAACAATAGCACATTCCTTTAGCAATCACTGTGAGTGGCAAGGCAGAGACGCCTTCCTTTCTGATGCTGTCTGGAAATGTTCTTCTGCATTCTTCAAGCTCCAGATTAATCTGAAGCCTCTGCTCACACATTGCTGCTATTAGTATTATATCTGCTGCATGGATATGAAGAGATAATATCAAGTGATGAATAATGTATTCTAAAAATACAGCCCCAAAAAGTAAGGTTGACATTTTATTATAGTAGAATCTATGGAATCAAATTTACACTTGTCAAAAGATCATAAATGGTCTTTGAAAAACCATGGCAAAAGAGCTTTCCAACTGTAACAGAAGTCATTTAGTGGCTGGAAAGGTCAGGAATATCAGCCAAGGTCAAGAGAATTGAGAGAATTACATTTTATCTTTTGCTTTTCATGTGAACAATGATTCACCCATCAGATACTCAGAAGAAAGCTGTATTTTGTATGGCTCTAAGATTAGCTGATATTATCTGTGAGTGGATATTAATTTCCTTGTTTGCTGAAATTGACTGGACAGAACGTCTTTCTGTTTAATGCTTCAACATGCTATCTAGGTTCTTTTTTATATTTATGAATATATAATTTTGGTTGGGTTCATGAATAGAAAAATAGAAAATTGTAATAATTTGGGGTGTTTTTTGGAAGTGAAGGTCATAGCATTCATAAAATTTTCAAAGAGTTCTTATATCAATGTCACAGCCAGAAACAGATGACATACACAAATTGACATAGCCTGAAGAGATTTAAATAGGGGACTATGTACAAAGTGTGGGAAGTTATAGGAAAGCCTTGTTGGTAACACAATATTGTTGGGGTTGAACCATACAAGAAGAGAACGACCAAGGGGAAGAAAAATGGTAAGGAGAGGGAAAAGTAACTGGAAAAAGAGGCATGGAGGCTGATGCAGAGAGAGCTGCTTGACAGTAACTGTGAGCTTCAGTTGATAAGTGATGCCATATGAAGGTGATTTCTCCTTCTTCCTCTTCTCCTTCTTCTCCTCCCACCAGAGGATACTCTGATCTCATTGTCATTTCACTTCCTGTTCTCATAGTTATACACTAATTGGCAGAACCCCAGAATCCAGTGGGCAAAGAAACCTGTGATGTAGGCCAAGTGGAACCATCTCCAAGGACATTGAAAAATATTAATAATGGTAGGAATTAGAGCCAGAGAATGAATGAATGAACAAATAAATGAATGAATGAATAAGTAGTTATACATATATAATATTATATATAGTGTTATACATATTTATATATAATGTATATAAATATATAATATATATGTTAACTATGTTAACATAACTATCTATATGTATATCTGTATTTATATCTGTATCATCTATATCTAGCTCAGTTCTACCACTAAAGCAAGGTTATGTCTTGTTAACTCATTTTCTTCCCACAAAGCAGAAATGTGTCTCCTTGTGACTTTCTCATTTGTTCAGATTCTTATTCTTCACTCTCCAGAGCATGGTTTGGTATCCTTTAAGTGTCTGAATACATTTATCATTTTCCTCTTAACTCAGCTCTTCTCCAGTTTTGTTTTGTTTTGTTTTTGATGTTTATTCACTTTTGAGAGAGAGCATGAGCAAGGGAGGGGAAGGGAGAGAGGGAGACACAGAATCCGAAGTAGGCTTCAGGCTCTGAGCTGTCAGCACAGAACGCGATATGTCGTCTGAACCCACAAACGGTGAGATCATGACCTGAGCTGAATCCGAAAGCCCAACCCAGGCATCCCTCTTCTCCAGTTTTAACCAACATTATTCTCAGGAATTTCTCCTATTATATCTAACAGGGTAGTTTAGTTTCCAAAGTTAGCAAGAATGTGGAAATGGGTGTAGTTAAAATAAAGTTACATTTGAAATTCCTTACACCATCCATATAACATGTATACATTACTTGATGTGGGCAGTCTTGTATTGGAGAACCATGATCAAGGCTACAAAAGCAAAGTCTACATGTAGCTGTCTGGGAATTGAAGGTATTTTATCTCATATGTGACTACAAATCTGCAGTGGTGAATGGCAAATTAATGAAATATTCTAACATGTTACTAATTGCCTGTACAGTTTATGCCATTCTGTTTTAATATGAAGTTTCTCTAGGTTTAATACATATGTGTTTGTTTCTTCTTATAAGGATTAAAGAAATGTGCGAAGTGACATCTTTGGAGAAGATATTAAAACATAAGTTAAATATGTATATATTATATTTCTACAATGTATGGCTTCTACTTGCCTCTCAACTCCCAAAACCCTCTTCTTAGAGCACTATTTCATCAGTATTTCTTTTCTAAGGTATTTAGACTTGGATATGATACCCCAGTTTTGAATTCCCTATGTAGAGGATAGAGGATAATAAATACCTTAAACTTAAAACTATAATGTACTTACTACTACTGATAATTGCATTACCACATTGGTTAACTTATATTAAATTAAAATCTTTAACTTTTCAAAACAGGAACTGTTAGGGGCACCTGGGTGGCTCAGTCAGTTGGGCGGCCGACTTTGGCTCAGGTCATGGTCTCATGGTTCATGGATTTGAGCCCTGCATTGGGCTCTGTGCTGACAGCTAGCTCAGAGCCTGGAGCCTGTTTCAGATTCTGTGTCTCCCTCTCTCTCTGACCCTCTCCTTCTCATGCTGTCTCTGTCTCTCAGAAATAAATAAAATGTTAAAAAACTAAAAAAATTAGGAGATGTTATTTAATTAGGGACTGATAAACTGAAAGCCTATGTAATTTATAACCCACATACATGCTAATATATTGGTCTTTGATAAATATTTTTTTGAAGTCACATAACTTGTTGCAAGATAATTGTAAGAAATGAGATACATAAACTTTCAAACACTGGATGAATAAACATCTTTGTGAAATATTGTAGAAGGGACTCCTTCATTACACAGACATTTGGAATTAATGACCACAAAGGTGTTTTAATCCAACACATTCGACATATATTCATTGAATATATATTATGTCTATTATTATAATTAATAAGTAATTAGTGGTCCCTAGCCTAGAATTGCAGTTTAGTAGGTTGACAATATGTCATATGTATGTATATGTGTCAAAGTTAGAGTTGCTTTGAAAAGATAAATGATGATGCAAGGGAACAATGTAGTTAGTCTTCCTTGGAGATGAAGGTAAGGGATGTACATAGTAGAAATTCTTCACAAAAAATATAACAGGAATCTGGAAAGATACAAGGAAAATGTGGGAGCCTCAGAGAAGGCACTCTAGGGTAGGAAGTAGCATCAATGGTTCATTAATATTAAACTAATGTCCCTTACAGAACTATAGAGATCTTAGAGATATAGAGAATGTAGAAACAAGAAGAGAAACAATGTAGAGAAAAAAGAACATTATTATCAAGATCTTCTCTACCTGACTTGCATTTTATACTTTATCCTATGAGTCTTGGGAGCCAATAAAACACTTTAAATTAAAGTGTGATTAGAAAATACCTGTCTACCAGAGTGACTGGATGGCTCAAGAGGTTAAGTGTCTAATTCTTGATTTTGGCTCAGATCATGATCTCATGGCTCCTGGGATTGAGCCCCATGTCGAGCTCTGTGGTGACAGTGGGGTGCCTGCTTGGGATTCTCTCTCTCCCTCTCTCTCTGCCCCTCCCCTTCTTGTGTGCATGTGCACTCTCTCTTTTTCTCAAAATAAATAAATAAATATTAAAAAAAGAAAATGTCTCCTTACAACATGGAGGATAAAGTAGATTCGGTATAATGAGGTTTTGAACTAACATGGTAGTAGTGGGGGTGGAAAATGGGGCCAATATGATGAAACTAATCACTCAGTAGAATTTAAGGTTTTGAAAAAAGTCAGCATATCTCACATCTGGCTTGTTAAACTAGGTAGATTGTCAGGGCTCCTAGGTGGCTCAATGGGTTAAGTGCCCAACTCTTAATTTTGCTCAGGTCATAATCTCATGGTTCATGAGTTCAAGCCCCTCCTTGGGATTTGCACTGACAGTATGCAGCCTGCTTGGGACTCTCCTCTCTCTCTCTCTCTCTGCCCCTCTTCTGCTAATGCACTCTCTCTCTCACTCTCTCTCTCTGCCCCTCCTCTGCTAATGCTCTCTCTCTCTCTCTCCAAAATAAATAAATAAACAATAACAACAACAACAACAAAAACTAGGTAGATTGAGTTGGGTTTACCAGAAAAATATCTCAGCATGAGAAAATTTACAGGTAAACATGTTGACCCTTTAACTCTTAGGTTCCTTCGAGACACGGAATTTTCAAAGTAGACAGTTCAATATATGATTCTAGAAACCAAAAAAAAAATGTATGGAATGAATAAATATATTAAAGATTCAAATAAAACAAAAGAGATATGTGATTGCAGGCATATTTTAAACAACAGGGAAAGAGAGGACCAAGATCAAAACTAAATTTTTTATCGAATCTTTTAAGTGGAAAAGGACTTACCAAAAGGTGTTGTAAAGGCAGAGAGTCATCAATATTATCGGAAGTCAAATGCTGATAAGATTGGATGAGGTCAGGGGCGCCTGGGTGGCTTAGTCAGTTAAGCGTCAGACTTTCACTTAGGTCATGATCTCACGGTTCGTGGGTTCGAGCCCCGTGTCGGGCTCTGTGCTGACTGCCAGCTCAGAGCCTGGAGCCTATTTCAGAATCTGTGACTCCCTCTCTCTCTGACCCTCCCCTGTTCACGCTGTCTCTCTCTCTGTCTCCTAGAAATAAATAAAACATTAAAAAAAAAAAAAAGGATGAGGTCACTGAGCAACTCATTGAACTTGGTGATTAGAGTCATTGGTCAACTTGCTAGAGAGGTATCCATGGAGAAACCATGGTAGAAGTTCCTGAAAAGTGCATTGAAAAGTGAATGGTTGGGAAGAGGGAATGTAGCCATGAGTGTAGACTGTTGTATAGTTGCTACATGTGGGCTGTTCTTCCCAGGTGCTTTGCTTTGAACAGAAGAGTGACAGAATTATAGGGTGGAGGAGTCTGGGTGTTGTACATAAAGAAAAGTGATTGAAAAACTCCAGGAAGTGGGAAGAATTGGAAACACAAGAAAAGGTCTACTGATGGAGCAAGTTTTGACATGAGAGGGCAACAGATAAGATAATGAGCATAGGAGGAAGAATGAGCCAAGCAGAGGCAATACTTTTTGAGAACGGGAGAAATGGGGAGAGTGGATTAAGATGTAGATGAATTTGTAGGTAGGGATATTGACAAAGCTAGCATCGGATAGATTATTTGTTCTCTGTTAGTTTTTGGACTATCGCACTCTGTATTGTGTGATGGTTAAAAACTTTCAGATGTGATCCCTACAAGCAGTGAAATAAAAAAAAAATAGATTCTGTTGGGTTACATTTTATGTCATCTGATGTGATAGTTACAGAAATCTTAGTAAAAGATCAATCAAATGAAATCCTACTGTGCTGTTAAAATGAATAATTTTATAGACATAGCAAAAGATAAAACTTTATGGCTAGAGAAACAAAAATTGTGTTTAATATATGTTATTGTTAACACATATAAAATATCCGGTTTGAATTACAATTGTAAGAGCAATGTATGTTCTTAAATACTTTCAACAAACAAATAATTTAACAGTAAAGTTGTTTTTACTTCTTGTGTAATCTATTCCCTACAGATAGTTGAAGAAATTTATAAATACATACTTAAAGAGAGCCTCTAGGTCTGGAGGATAATGTGGTAATCTGATTCCAATACTCCATCACACTGCCTGGAATAAACAAAACAAAGCAATAAACAAACATGAAATCAGCAAAGACAGCAAATAAAACTACCCATAATCCACAACTTCAGTGTTATTAAGAGAGAGAGAGAATACCACAACTTATCTACAAGGAGAGAAATAAAATAAATTCCTAAAGACTTCCTCCTGCCTGATGCTTCCAGCTTGTGGGTTCAGAGAGCCAAGGGCAGGAGACCTAAAAGTCTCAGTGAAAAGAAGACATAGGCAAAGCACAGAAATCTCTCTCTCTCTCTCTCTCTCTCTCTCTCACACACACACACACACACCCCACACACATGCACACATACACACATGCACACATGCACACACCCACTTTCACAACCAGCAGATATTTATTGAGCTTCTATCTCTCAGGAGTGAGAATTCTTACCAAATATGCAGAGAGAAGAATGCCTTCTTCTCTTCCCTCCACTGAGCTTTTCAGCCCAGAAGAGACTAAAGTTGATGGGAATGGAAATCACAAATTCTTCATGTGGGTAACTGGGAATGATGAGGAGAAGGGCCAATCCTAACCCTACCTCTTTTGTCCTGGACTCATGTTTCTTAGCTGTTAAGAACACAGGCTTACATAATAGCCCCTGGTTCAAATAATATACTTCACCTTGAAAGACAATGTTCTA
Organism: Crocuta crocuta; assembly: GCF_008692635.1. Classification (NCBI taxonomy): domain Eukaryota; kingdom Metazoa; phylum Chordata; class Mammalia; order Carnivora; family Hyaenidae; genus Crocuta; species Crocuta crocuta. The sequence continues at coordinate 10,039,272 of NW_027532015.1, forward strand.
AACACATCCTCAGGCTGGTGCCTTAGCTTGGACCTTGGAAGGCCACATAATGTACGGAATGGTAGAATCAGCATATACTTGATTATTTCCCATGTTTCCTCCTTTTCCTTAAAGTAGAACCCTTAATCCGAGGTGAAGTTTTTGATATGTTAGGTTGATATCTCAGACAATCTAGAAGTCCTTTAACAGTGATACTGTCCAAGATGCTATAGGAAAGAAAGGCAGTTCTGTGCCCTAATACCTTTTAATTCGAGTTAGGACATATCACTCTTCCCTCCAGGGTAGAACTGGTCTGATGTTTGCAACTTGCCGCCAAGCAGCTAATCAGTCTCCTTGCTAGGCGGTACAGCGACAAGGGCTCCACATCCATCTCTGCTTTTAACGGGGTTGACAAGCAGTAGCAGTGGTACCTAGTGGTGCCTTAGCAAGAGAGAGCCCACACCGGAGAGATTCTGTATTATGCCACCATGGCTATTTCATCCTTGGACCCCTTGTACAAGCACTGGGGTGCATGAGGAAAGAGGCTGGCTGAACTCGTGAGGAGTCATGTGTCCTGGTGTCTGGTTAAAAGTTTTGCATACTTGGAGGACTTCTCCTCACCATTGCCTCCTTGAGAGAAATGACAGGATAACAATGGTTCATATTTTATTCACTGCAGCTACTGTGATCCATTCCTGGACCAGGCCTGGGTTTTCCTCTGCTCTATCAGCTGATTGGAAGGAATCCTCTTAAGATACAGGTGTAAGCCCGGGCATTGGTGTCCATACAACAGAAGTAATAAGGGGATCTTGTCAAGCCTTTAGAAACTGCTCATGCTCCACTATAAATATACCATTTCTTTCATATAATTTGAATGATCTTACAAAAACTAGCTTATGAAAGGTGGTGCCAGTTGCATAGTTATTTGATATCCCATAGTCAAGATCCAGTCTTAGGACCAAGTAACATTCAAGGAGCTGCTTTGTTAATGCTGATTAGATGTCTGCTGCAGATGGACTTTCTCCAGCATCTAACCCTAATAGAATCCTCTATAGGGCTTGCCAAAAAGTGCACAAGTGTTCTTTCCTACCACAGATGATTCTAGAACCAGGAGATCTGCTGAGTCATATCGATCAAGTGACAGACAGGCTGTTATAGACCAAGTATGGGTACGGTACTCTGCACCTGTTGGAAAGAACTGTTTTTGCTCTGGGATCCCCTCTAAATTGATATCTTTTTGGTTTATTCAATTAATGAGATGAGCAATCCTTTAAGGAATAGAATGTGCTATTTCCCAAATAGGAAGAGTTCTTCTAAATTCTCAATTGCTCTTTTAGTTGTAGAATTTTCAAAGTGCAATAATTTCCCAGCTTTTGTGGATGACATTGTAGCTGAAAAATAGCTGCCTTTTTTTTTTTTTCTATTCCTTTCATTAAGAGATTGAATCCAATTTCCCTTTCCCCTGAATTCGGGCTGGCCTTAGTTACTTACTTTATTAATATCCTACAGCTAAACTAACTCTGTGGAGCTTTTGAGGCCAAGTGATACATAGCCTTGCAGCTTCTGTCCAGGATTCTCGAGGCATTAACTCTTGGAGCCCAGTTTCTGTGTTGTGAGAAATATCAAGAAGTCTCAGGAAGCCCATGGGAAAAGGAACTGAGGTCCCCACTGACAATTCCAGCTGAATCTACAGTTAGCAGCCAGCCTCAACTTGCTAGCCACGTGAATGAGCCTCCAGCCCGTCGATGCTACATGGAGCAGAGGTGGGTTCCTGCCATTTCCTGCTGAATTGCAGATTCCTCAGCAAAATAAATGATTGTTATTTTTCTAACAAATGTTAGATTGGTTTATTATGCAGCAATGGGTAATTGGACAGAGAGAATGCCCTGTCACACCCTATATCACAGGACTGCTAAATACCAATGTGGCAGAACCTGAATGTTTTTAGGGTTTAATACTGTGGTTCACATGTGGCTGACCATCATAGACATAGTATACTTGGCAGTTTCTGTTACACTTCTGAATCATATAATGTCATCAACATAATAGACTAGTGTGATGTTACAAAGAATGTCACCTGGCCCAATGAGGGAATCACAGTACCTTCTTTGAGAAAAAAGAGATTATTAACTAAAAATGTGTAGGACCTTGTCAGTATTTTCTGGCAGCAAACAGAAGGACATGTCTTGGAACAGATTTGGGGGAAACGGAAACAAGGAAGATAGAGTAGGAAAGTGGATACGAGAAAGTCTTTGCTGTGAAGCTAGTTCTCATGATTTAATATCCTGTCATTGACACCTGAAGCTGGTACTAATACAGTGCTGGTATCACTTCTTAAAGCACGAGTAAAACAATGGCTGATAGCAATGATGTGGAAATGCTAAAATATAAAACCATATAGCATAAAATAAATCATTTACAAATAATTTAAAATAAGACAAAGATAAATCATGATTAAGTGGGTAATTCTTATAACTGATGGGATTGGATGTATGGATATTTAATTTTCTTCTTTTTTGAATATTATTCTCTAGGTCCTGTTAACAGTGATCTCTTTATCTGTCATATGGGAACAGGCCAATTTTTATTCTGCTGCAATTTTCCAAAGAGATGAACCCTTTGATTTTGCAGAATATTTCACCCATGATCAGTTTTACTCTACAAAGTAGTACAGAAAATGTGTTAATATTCACTAGGCTTTAAATTTCTTCATGAGAAAGAAATATGTATTTCAGTGCAGTCAGAGTTTTGTCTTATATCCTAACATATCTGCATTTGGATTTAAAAATGTTAAAATTATTTTACATTCAAATTCTTCCATCAGTGCTGGCTGAATTCTCATTTTTATGCATTGTGTGTGCATTTATATTTAAAATCGGACATGAAGTTGAAAGAAAAAACAGAAATGGAAATTAGAAGAAGACAACGAGGAACCAAAAACATAAATAACATCCAGGAACAAAACCTATATTTAGTGAAGCATCTAAAGCATTCATTCGTTTGTTTGTTCATTCGCTACTACAGGTATACTTTCTTTCAATGAATTATTATTGAGCATCTTTCAGACACTGAGGATTTGTGAATGAACAAGATCTAAATGTTCCCTCCTTTTATAAAGCTATAATCTAGCAGAAAGAACTATATCACAAGGTTATAAAATAAATTAATTAAAACCATCATTGCTTGTTAGAAGTTAAAACACAATAGCCTTCTAAGCAGTCTTCTTTCTTCTCCTTCTCAACAGCTCCTGTAGTTTTTTCACAACATAGCATCAATGAACGGTCCTTTGAAGACATAAGTCATTCCTCTGCTCAGAATCTTCCAATGGCTTTCTATCTCACTTAGAGAAAAATCCTACTATGATTACTTGTTGCAAAGTATCAGACCACCTCAAAACTTAATGGCTTAAAATAACAGATGATTACCTCTTATATTTGGGATTGACTGGGTTCGGAGGAGGTGGTTCTAGAAGTCTTCCATGTGGTTGCAATCAAAAGAGGCTGGGGCTAGATTCATAGAGGCTTGATGGACCTGCACATCCAAGATGACTTTTCACTCACATGTGCATTAACTGTGAATGGCTGGAGAAGCTTGGAGATGGCCAGAATCTCTTTCAACGTGCAGCTTCCCTATTGGATAGCTTGGGTTTTCTTAGAATATGGAAGTCTCACGGTAGACCTTTTATCAGAGTTAACTTCCCCAAGAGACACAGAGAGAAGCAAGACATTTTACCACTCAGTTTTGAATGCCACACTCTTGCGTACAGAGGTTCTGGGTTCAGTATGGAAGACATCTTTACAAAAATGTGATTACTAGAAAGCCTAACTCTCACAAGTTCAAAGTTCTTCAAAGGACTTAAAGGACTTTGAACTAAATCTTGGGCCTCACTTCCCTATTAATTCTGTGTCCTAATTCTATACTCTCCCTCCTTTGATCATTTCATTCAGCTATTCTGGCTTCCTCACAGTTCAATGAAAATACTAAGTTGAAAATGATTTCAGGGAACTTTGTATTCTAATTTCCTCTTTCTATAACACTCTTTCCCAGATGTTTACATAACTCCCCCCCATCATATTTATGATAAGAAGTCACCTCAGTGAGATGTTTTCTGATTACCTTATTTAAATTTTTAAAATTTAATTATTTATTTTTGAGAGAGAAAAATAGAGAGAGAGAGAGAGATATACACAGAGTGCAAGCAGGGGAGGGTCAGAGACAGGGAGACACAGAATCTAAAATAGACTCCAGGCTCTGAGCTGTCAGCACAGAGCCCAGTGTGGGGCTTGAACCCATGAGCCATGAGAACAAGACCTGAGCCCAAGTTGGATGCTTAACTGACTGAGACACCCAGGTGCCTCCTGATCCCCCTATTTAAAATAGCCATGAATACTACTGAAACCATGATCCTCCTATGGCATGTCTACTCTTATTTTTTTTTTTTTTGCTTTTTATCATATATTTAGAATTTAACATATTATTTTTAAATAAAAATTGTTTAAAGTATGGTATACAGACAGCAGAGTCATAGAGCATAAAAGGTGTGTCTTAAAGTGAACAAATCGATAAAACTTACACCAAAAACAAATAACGGCATATCACTATGACCCAAGAAACTTTTCATTATTTCCTTCTGATCACCACTACCCCAAGAATGGTCATCATTGTCTTGATTTCCAGTAGCATGAATTTTTGTCTACTTTTAAACTCCCCATATATGAAATAATACAGAAGGTTTACATTCTTTTATTTCTCTCACAAAATATTATATTCATGGGATTCATTTACTGTTGATATATGCAGTTGGAGTCTTGCCATCCTCATCATAATATGATATTCCTTTAAATAAATTCACTGTAATTTACCTATTCTATTATAGATGAACATTTGGAGTTTTTCTGTGTTGGGCTAATCATATTGCTATAAACACTACTGTATATGTTTTTGATAATTTTATGTATATACAAAACAATATATATTTCTGTTGGCTATATGTTCCAGAGTGAACTTTCTAGATTACTGATACTCTATGTATTTTATTTGATTATTGCCTGTTTCTCCTCTTAATATGAGTACAGTTTAATGAATACAGAGGGTTTTGTCTATAATATCAGGAGGTGGAATAGTGAATGCTTTCATAGAGAAAGAAATTAATGTTGGAATGTTAAGGATGAGTAGGTACCTAACTATGCAATACAGTTGGGAATATCCTTTCTCAAGTAGAAGGGAAAAGCCTGTACAAAAGCATGGAGGTGGCAAAGAGAATGCTGCATTCAAGAAAATGAAAGACCTATGTAGAACTTAGACAAAGAAGAGGCTACAAAATAACATTTTAGAACATCCTAATGATTTTTTGCAACTCTTATAATATTATTTTTTTAAGTTTATTTAGCTATTTTAGAGAAAGAATGAGAGTGAGAGGAGGGGAGAGAGAGAGAGGGAGAGGGAGAGAGAGAGAAACACAGAGAGAATCCCAAGCAGTATCTTCACTGTCAATGTTGAGGTGCTGAGCCTGATGCTGGGCTCAAACTCAAGAACCATGAAATCATGACCTGAACCAAAAGCAAGAGTCAGACACTTGACCAACTGAGCCACCCAGGCACCCTTAGAATCTATTAAAGGTTTTACTCATTATTTTAAAAGCAGCAGGATGTGTCTTTTATAAGATAACATCATAATCATATTTTAATTTACAAAGAGAATCCTAGGCCCACAGCAGGATAGAGTAATGAGTTGGGAGAGAGGGAGACTATTTGGGGGAATTTCTAGCAGTGAAGCCAAGAAACAATCAAGATTGAGGAGATGTTTTGGAAGGTATTTAGGATTTGAAGCAATGATTAATTTATTATGGTGGCTGAAACATTTTTTCTAAGATGTCATCAGGCTTGTTGGAAAAAAAAAACAGGTTGAGATGTATTTAAGATATGCAAGGGAAGATGTGGATATATACATCCCCAAGGTAGGGTCTTAGCTGAAGGTATAAAATTTAGAGTAATTTGCAACATAGTAAAAAATGTGATGTCATATTTGAAGATGACAATGCTCAAGATCAAGACTAGAAGGCTGTCAGTATCTAAATTATGGTTAGGAGAACACAAGCCAGAACGTGAGCCTGAGAGAAAAACAAATGGCCAGAGATGTGGGAGAAATGTTAGATGAATTTAAAAACAAAAGTGTTTTAAGGGAACAGAGTGACAAACACAGTTATTGTCGTCATAGAACTTATCATTATCTGATATCATTTTTGTTCTTTTATAGGAACAAACTCTCTCCCAACTCATTACTCTATCCTGTTGTGGGCCGAGAGTTCTCTTAGTAAATGAAAATATGATTATGGTGTTATCTTATAAATGACATAGTTTTGATGTTTGATATCATCAAACATTGTTTGATGTTTCTGTTAGTTTTCCACTTACTAGAGTATAAGACTCCAATTTCTGTATTCTTCGGTGAGTGGTAGGTATTCAAAAGTATTTGTTCAGTCAACACGAATGAAACAGTTTACGTCTGATGAGGACTGAAGGTATGCCCACTGGGTTTATAAAATGGTGGTTTTAGTGACTGTTCTAAGAGCTGGGTATTAGTGTGCTTGGCCTACCATAACAAGAAACCACAGATTAGGTGCCTTAAAAAACAGAAATGTATTTCCTCATACTCTAGAGGCTAGAAGTCCCGATCATTTTGCCAGCAGATTAGTTTCTGGTGAGACTACTCTTCCTAACTGATACAGACAGCCACCTTCTCGATGTGTCAATGTGTCCTCATGGTCTTTCTTCTGTGTGTGCAGAGTGAGGAGGTGTCTCTGGTGTCTCTTGTCACAGAAGCCCTAATCCTCTTGGGTCAGCTCCCAATCTTATGACATTATTTAAGTGAAATTATTCCCTTAGAGAGCTTATTCCAAGTACAGACACACTGGGGTTTAGGGATTTCACATATAAATTTTGGGGAACTCAAACATTTAGCCCACAACAGCTGTATAGTAAGTCTTNNNNAAGACGTAGATTGAAAATGGGGTTTTTTGTTCTGTGTTTTTATTTATTTTACATGAAAAAGGCAACAGGACTGATGGAGTAGGAAGCAAGAGATGAAGATGGGAGGAGAGAGCAGAGAAAATGAATGACGTGGTTTTGGAAAGGCTGAAGGGGATGAGATCCAGGGCAGAGAGAGACCTTGGCTTTAGATTAGATAATGTTTGCTTTGTAACAGTTAAAAGCCAGGGAGAACTGGGTTCAGATGCACTGAGGTTTAGAGACAGTGAGATGAAGAATTCCCATCTGGAAGTTCAAATTTTGTCTATGAAGGAGAAGGCCTGGGTCTCGCCAAGTGTTAGGGGGTGAATGGTTCAGTAGGAAGAGCAGGGATTAGCCCGGGACCGTGACTGCATCCACATGCACAGTGAGTGTGCACTAAGCATGATCCCCACTTGATGCCCTGTGATAGGATATCGTGTGTGAAGTAGTATTCATTGCAACACGTACCAGAATGGAAATAAGTAATTACTCTTATGATTTACAGGACCCAAGACAAAGTTTACTGACATTTTTAGGGGAAAAAAAAAACAGTAACAAAAAAAAGTAATTAAATAAGATAGTATTTAGACAAAAGCACAGCATTCCACACTGCTTCATACTCTGTGCACAGTAAATCCTCTCAGAGAAGTTAAGCAAAATAAGGCTTGCATTGAAAGCGGCATACAATACCATTATTATTCTGCTTTGCAACAAAAGCTCTATAAAAACACCCCGGAGGAAAAAAGTGCAACACAAAACCTTGTAACAAAGGAAGGCAAAGTAGCAATGAAGCTGCAGCCATGCCCTTGAAATCTCTCAGAAGAATCACAGTACAAGTACATTGTTTCAAACTAGGCCCATAGTACTCGGCTTGGAGAGCAGAGACAAGAGAATGTAGGTCGTTCACTCAGAGCAGTTACCTGTAGTTTTAGCTTGCTTGTTTTTATATGCCTAAATTGTTTGACATAGGTTTTTGTGAAGAACAGAGTTAAGAGACTAGAGTAGTAGTTAAATATGTCTATTGGACTGATGGAGTTCTCGATATTTGTTGAAAAAATATTTAGGGAATTAAAATTTTCTGGGAATTTTATATTGTGTATTCAAAGAATACATAATAGATTATTGCACTCTCAAATAGGCCTTCTCTACTACTGGATTACAGCTTCTTGTTCTTTCCCTTCATAGCACTTAGCACTAATTGTATTGTATCTTTATTTGTGTTTATTTATCCAATATCTCTATCTTCTAGTGGAAGATAACATTGTAATTACAAGGCGCTGCTTCTCTTATTTAGTTGAGCACTGCTGGTGCTCAATCGTATTTATTGTGTTGAATGTATGGAGTCCATGTAATGGTTTTCCCCCTGAGTATTAGCGTAAGGGTTGGTTAATGTGTGGAGCCTCTTCTCACTTGTTAAATTGGTTTCAAATCAGTGATAAATGAAAAGACAGTAGACTTTGAAGTCTAAGTAATGTCATACAAGTTACATGAGCTCTGACTCTCAATTTTCTCATCTGTAGAAAGAATGCATCAGAGAAGAAATGATGTTATCTAAAATAATAGCAGTTGAAAACATGTCTCCATTTTGGAAAGCAGGAGTTTAATCTAAGGGAAAGTGATTATGAAAGGGTAGGTCCCATCTAGTCTTAGTGAAGAAAATTGAGAAAAACAGGAATTCAATGATTCTGTATAATAACGAATTAAGAAATGGTGAGCCATCTGCTAGTCCCCAGTAGAACTGTTTGGGAAAGACCAGAAAGGAATTTGGATAAGAGATTTGGTTTGAAGAAATGGAGCCCTGAAATGATGGTGTCAGGCTAAGGCTGTGGAGCCTCAGAACCAGTTATGAACTTCCCCATGGCAGTGATGAGTCATAATGTATGGCAGAGAAGTAGCAACTGATATGAGATCAATTTTGAGTTTTTGTGGTTGTGTTTTGTAATTTATAAGTTCTCTTCTTTATCCAGAGACCCTGGGTACTATTACTAACATCTACAATGGAGCCAAATCCAAGTGTGCATGTGTATGTGTGTGTTTGTGTATGTGTGTGTAACCATGCATGTGTATACAGATTTTCTGTTTACAAAGTTGATTAGTTGTACTTCTTGAAATTGCTGATGTTAAATGCATGTATCTTATGAAGTCTTTCTCATCTCCACTAATTCCTTCAAACACAAATTGTTTCTATATTGTTGGTTTTAATAGTCTTCTTTCTTTAAGAGAGGAACTTACAAGGTACTTCATTTTAGTTTAAATTGTCACTCTAGGTTAGATTTTCCTCTCTCCCTGAGTAAAGTTAGCTCAGGCTGCTGGAACTGGGCTGACCTAAGGGCAGAATCTGAGCCTCTAATGTTTCATTTTAATCCAACCTCCTGCAGACTTTATGTGCTACCCCACTGATTCTAGTGAATGGATCCTCAGATGCAGTTTGACTCATGCTTCTGTGACCTTGAGATACAACAGGCAAAGCACAGATATGTCCTTCTTTTCTATTGAGCTTCTCAACCTTAAATTCTTACATTCTTACAGCTTCATCGTTAATTATTATGTTGGACAGCCATGTGGCTGTATAAATCCTACGTGGAATTAATGATGTTTTAATTGTACATGATTTGACATCTATTTTCCAATTCCTTGTTCTAGAATTTACCTCCTAAATGTTGGGTAAACTGAATTTTTCAGAGCATTGGATTGAAACAGCTTTCCTGATAGATAACATCATGCATTATTTACGTTCAACCCCTTCGTGTGCAGGACACAGATTTTGGAAACAAGCTTAATAGGCAGTTTTGGATGGGAAATATGCTCTTGGCTACATATAAAAGTGTATCTAAATTCTTATCCTGCAAGGTAGTCAGAATGACATTTGTTGGTTTAAGTTGAATAGTAAATAATGGGATCATGACATTTTAAAACATTAAAATCAAACACGATGAAAACATTATACAGTTTAAGCAAGATAAACACGTTCTGCATATACTGTAATGGGACAGGTATTGCTAGTTGTTTACCCGGTATCTTTTTTCTTCTTTATAATAGAATCCTAACTTACTTTATGTATGTATTTCTCTCCCATATAGCTTATGCTGCTTCAGGGAAATACGATGCCCCCAATTCCAAAGATGGCTCAGGTTGGACTAAAAGAAATCCCAATGGTCAACTCAAGAATAAGTTTGTGATCCAATGTTGTCCAACAGATTAGGTTTTCTGGAATCATTGGGGGAAGTTTTCCCTTGGTCTTAAGTCTCTGCAAACCAGCTCTCTTCCTCTTGCTAAATATAGAAGAAAGGGGATATGAAGTGCTGGCAGTCATCCTAAAATCTGACTTTTCACTGGGTCAAGCAATCTTGAAGTCTGACCTACCTTGAGTCTTGCTTTCATGTGACTTAATGAGTCTCCTTACTGTTAAGAAAGTCCAGTTTTGTGAAATAAACATTAAAGAAATAATAGTAAACACATTGTCACATAAGCATATGCAAGTAAAAACAATCTGATATACATGAAAAAATACATGTGATTGGGAATTTAGTTTAGGGGTCAGAAGAACCTTTTTGGAGAAACCATGATTAAGTGGTATCAGATGTATAATTTTTCTAGGTGAAGAGTTCAGAAAAGAATATTCCATGCAAAGACCTTGAGATAGGAAATTTGTTGGCTCTTTTGAGGAACTTAGGGAAACTTAGCATGGCTCAATCAAGGATAAAGAGTAAACAGGGAAATAGAAAATTAGTATAAAATGAAGCTGGGGGTATAAGCAATTGGCCAGATACTTTATGACCAAAAGTCAGATACTTCAACCACCTAAGCCACCCAGGCACCTCAAACTACAGATACTTCAAGTATGGTAGATAGATAGATAGATAGATAGATAGATAGATCTTTTGTGCTTGGAAGGCAAAAGAAAAATCAAAATAAAAATCCTGATAATTTAACTGTATTTCTATATTCCATAAATAAAAACTCCCAGAAATTGTCATACAAACCCCAAGCTCTGAACTAACTTGGAAGGAAGACTACTGCTATGAGTTAAAAACCCTGTGTCCTTGATTACAAAGGGTTTAGTAGAGGGTCCTAGAGTTTGACTAAATAAATATATTACCAAGTGGCCAGACATCGCAGGCACAAAGAAATTGGGGCATTTCTCTGTATTCTAACTGGATGATAACAATAATTGTTTTATATGTTTATAAAGGGGATTAAATGAGAACAATGTAAACAATTTTTTTGGCAGTGATGAAAATTCCAGGGCCTGTATATTAGTTACTAAATGAAAGTAATTTCCCAAATTTAAAATTCCTTTAAAGCAGTCACTTAGTTCATTCATAAAGGGTGCTGGGAAGAGGCAACCTGAATCCAATGAACTGAAAAAATTTCAGACACTGAATCCATAACCAGGCTGTCTCTCATTTATGATTTCTGTTTTCCTTGGCCTCTCTTCCTGCTCCAGCAAAGTGTGGCTTTAAAATCATAATTGCAAATGAAGCTAATAATAGCATGTTTTGCTGAAGCTGTTTCTAGCACAGTGTAAAATCCCACATTGATCTACCCTGTTTGAGTCCATGAAGGCCAAAAGCAATCAATATGACATGAAAGATAACTACATTCTCTTTCCAACTTGCATATTGCTGGGGGAAGAGAATCAAAATAATTTTCACATGTTTTCTGGTTGGGCAAATATATTTCAAGACTCTTTGCTTGAATTATATACGAACAGAAGCAACAGTGCATACCTTAATTCTGTTTTGAATAGCATGCTTGGTACCTTTTTGGGGCTCAATGGAATGCTCTAATTAGCTAAGGGAGGTTTCAGAAATATATTCAGTAACTGACTTGTGGACAATTGCAGATAATCTTTACATGGCATTCAGTTGTCTAAATCATCAAAGTACTCTAAATATAGATGGATGGGCTTATAGTAGATGTTGAAGACCAAATATCTGTCAAAAGAATCAAGAACATTGTACCTAAAATTAGGATTATTTATTTATTTGTTTGTTTAACCTTTTCCTTTCTTTACTTGGTGATGCCAAAAGTGAGTAGTAGGGGCACAGAGATTCTAGTGAATTTTATAACATCAAAATTCAATCCTGTTTAATTTCCTACTTTTCATAGAAATTACATAGTTTATCACTGGAAGAAATGATTCACTTTCTGCAGAAGCAAGCTCATTCTAATAACCTAAAAAAGTTAAGACATTATGGAATTTCCTTTACTCCATATTCAGTTGAATCCTTTTAATAATTAGAGCAGGCACTCCTGAAGATAATAGTAAAAGTTCTACATTTATACTGCACATGACTCTATGCATATGCTTCCTCTTAAAATTTTAATATTACTACAAAGAATTGGCACAGAAAGATCCTTTGCCATTTTTGGTTTGAAAGAAGGCACCATTTCTCTAGTCATTACTTATCTCCCATTTGCAATCCTCAGATCCACGTCCACATACATATGACCCTCTACTTGTGAGTTTATTGTCTAACATGAAGTTTTCCTCTCTCCATTCAGTACATGACCCAGAAGATACAAGTGTAACTGATTAATTAGGAAAGAGTCTCATTCACTTGATAATTCTTTCCTTTTGGTATTACTGATTGTGATGTGAATATCTTTTGTAATATCTTTTTAAATGATGTTACATCCTTACATTTGTATAATATGCATCTCACATTCTGCTAAGTTTAGTTAGAAATTATTTTAAAATTAGCCTAGGAAGGGCACCTGGGTGGTTCAGCACAGAACAGATTCTATGGGACACACTTTGAAGTCACATTGCTGAGGGATGAGTTTTGGCTCTTGAATATACTAGTTATGCAAACATGGATGGGTTAGTTAATAACATCACAAAGACCCAGTTTTCTTATCTTTGAAATTGGTATGATGTAATAAAACTGTCTTCAGAGTGATGTTGAAGAATTAAATGACATAATATTTATTGGTATGCATATTAACTCATTAAATCCAAAATATTAATTAACACTCACCAAGTAAGACAGTTTCCCAATTCCTACTTTTTTATTTTTTGGCCTATGGTATCCCAATTCCCTGGTAAACAGCCCACATCATTAATTTGGTGACGAAATGTTTTCTGTACAATTTACTTTCATCTGAACTTGGCTTTTCACTGTAGTCATCTCTATGAGATGGCCTATTTTCCACCTTCCATATGCTTTACCCTAGAGTTCCCACTAAGAGCTTCCCTAACCATTCAGCCTTCATTTAAAACTCTCTTATGCTAGGGGGGAGGGGTTTTCATTCTGTCTAAACTATCTCATCCCTACTGTGTTGTAGTGATATAAGCTGATAATAAACACATTTTCTTATCCATTGAAGGACTCTCAATCATGCAAACTCAGTTTTTCTGAGCAAAGTAATACAAATCCGTATTTTAATTCAAAAATTATTCATCTATTTATTATTTAAAGACATTCTTATGTTTCTCAGTTACTTGTTGTACTAGAAGGTATGTAGAAAAAGAAAATAAATGTATATACTAAGGATATTATTTTGATAAAGACATTGAAAGATAGTTGATCAGCAATCATCAAATAGTTTATAATAATCTATTCATAAGAAACAAGATAGAGAAGCAGATTTATACTTTGTTAATTGGTTAGTTTGCCATTTAATGTTTCTTTTCTTGCCCTAGGATTTAATGTCATTATGACAATGTATTACTTGTTAATAGAAACATGGTTTAGTCAAATATACAAAGTTACCATATCCATATTTCTTTCACATTAATATACTTTCATATGAACCTTAACATTTATGCTTTAAAATCTTACCATAAGTACATTTAATAAATGTGATATTGCCATGTTAATATTACATAAATTAAACTCTTTCAATACTAATGGAATTTATCCATTAACAAATACATCATTTAGAAAACATAATACAAGACATACACAGTAGGCCTGAAAAACTCTGACCAAGATTAACATTGGAAAATGTATAACACTCTAATTTGAAAATAACTGAGTTTTCTTGGGGCACCTGGGTGGCTTAGTCGGTTAAGCGTCCGACTTTCGCTTAGGTCATGATCTCACGGTTCGTGGGTTCGAGCCCCGCATCGGGCTCTGTGCTGACTGTCAGTTCAGAGCCTGGAGCCTGTTTCAGAGTCTGTGACTCCCTCTCTCTCTGACCCTCCTCTGCTCACGCTGTCTCTCTCTCTGTCTCCTAGAAATAAATAAAACACTAAAAAAAAAAAAAGAAAGAAAATAACTGAGTTTTCTAGACTTAAAAACTTAATTACCCTTTGAATATTTTATATTAGTCTGAATTGTTGATACAAGCAACTAAAAAATATGCCCTTTGGGTTCCATTTGTTAATTCTAATCAAACTTTATTCCTATATCCTATTTCCACTACTTTGAAATATCTTCACAATAAGGATATTTAAATTATGTAGTTGGATTATTTCTATTTTGCACTGCCTTAATACATCATTAACGTTTTCAGTATTTTTTATGTTTCCTATTATTTTATGCCCATATTTGGGAGAAATGAATATTGTAACCATATTTATCAAAATATGTGCCCTTATGCATTTTCTGTTTCTCCAAAGCATTGAAATAGCTACATCTTTTGTTAGGCTTCATGTCTCTGATTATTAACTAAAGGTTCTCTGCCAGATAGTAATGATTCTGGCTCCCTTTCAGTCTGAAGAAAAAAGAAAAAAGAAATCATTTTTCATGAATAATGATAGAAGGTTTATTATTCCTATGGCTCTTTATTCAAATATTGTTAAGAGAGTTCCATTTTTTTCTAGCTTTTTAACACATATATAATGTTGAAGGAAATAGCTGTAATAAAAATGTGGAATAAATGTTTATGAGAGAAGAGTATATATTATGTAGTAAAAATATAAGCTTTTAAAATTTATTTTCTTCTTTGGATAAGGACATTGTTTTGAAAAACAAAACAATGAGCAATATTGCAGCATTTGTTTTCTTTTGTTTAAATGTAGTAAAATTTAAGAGATAGTAGAAGTTTGGGACAAAATTCCAGATTACAAAATCTCAAAACATTTAATTAAGGAGTCATTTTAAAACATTCTATGTAAAACTATTGGTTCAGAAAGAGAAGTCCTTGAAGAAAGAGACATTAAAATAGTTTATTGGCAAGAGTAATAATTTTTAAAAATCTTTCTTTCCTTTTTTCCCTACCAGAAAACTCTTCTCTGAATGAGTCCATGAGGAATAAATATGCTGCTGTGGCTGTGTGTGCTCTGATTACCTACCTAGCTTACTTCCACGTTGATTACTTTCAATTCTGTTCAAAAATCACCTTCTTTTTTTTGTTTTTTAATGTTTTATTTATTTCTAGGAGAGGAGAGAGACACAGCGTGAGCAGGGGAAGGTCAGAGGGAGAGGGAGTCACAGACTCTGAAACAGCCTCCAGGCTCTGAGCTGGCAGTCAGCACAGAGCCCGACGCGGGGCTCGAACCCACGAACCGCGAGATCATGACCTAAGCGAAAGTCGGACGCTTAACCGACTAAGCCACCCAGGTGCTCCCAAAAATCACCTTCTTAATGAAGCCTACTTGAGTATTGCATTTAAAATATCACACCTGGGCGCCTCGGTGGCTCAGTCGGTTAAGCTTCCAACTAATGGTTTTGGCTCAGGTCATGATCTCATGGCTTCTTGAGTTTGAGCCCCGCTTTGGGCTCTGTGCTGACAATGCTTGTCTTCCTCTCTCCCTGCCCCTCCCCAATTTGCACTGTCTCTGACTCTCTCAAAACAAACAAATGAACTTTAAAAAAATTAAGAAAAATAGTTTTAAAAAATCATACCCTTCCAAACATACTCCCATTCTTCTTCACCTTCCTGTATTCCCCCCAAAATATTTATCTCAATGTAATACACTATATAATTGATTTATTTTGTTGTTGTTTTCTCTGTCCTCACTAGAATTCTCCTCTAAGGCAGGAATCCCTAGTGCCTATAACATCGTGTTTATAAAGATGTTTGAGGAGGAGGATTCTAGGAATATGGCATAGTAGGTAGCACCAGGAATCCATTTTCTTGCGGAGGCAACTATGCACTAGTAGAATCTAATATAACTAGTTTGGTACTTTGGAATTGACTGAAGACTTGCAACTTCTACAGGAAGGCTTGGACAATACATTCTAGTTAATTTTGGCCACTATCAGCTGCTAGCTCGGCAGCTGCTACCTATGCCACACTCCAGTCCTGTGGCAGAGAGCTGGGTGCACGTTATGGAAGCAGTTTGCACACTGTTTACAGGGGTCTTCACGGGTGTACTGGTGTTGATTGCTGCTTTTGATGAGGAGAGCTGCAGACATGCAGGTAGATAGCCACTGCCGCATTGCTGTGAGCCCCTCCTGAAGTGATTGAAACTCCTTCTCAGGAATATAAGGGGCCGGTAGCCTTACCCCATCATTTACTTTTTTTCTTTTCCTGCTTTGAAAGACGGACATTAAAGATAGAATCAAAAGTAACTGCATATACACAGGGGAATAGTTACCATGTTTGTCCAGGGAAAGGTGCAGAAAAAGATCTTAAAGATCGAAAAAAATCTAGGTTTACACTGCAGACTGTTCTTAGCGTAGAGAACTCTTACAACAATCAACAAAACAAAAAGAAAAAAAGTAGAAAAACAAAAAACAGCAAGTTCTAGGGAAGGGGGCAAACCTTATTTCCAGAGTTACCATGTTATTAGATTCAGATGTTCAGTTTTCAGCAAAAAACCCCAGAAAGCATACCAAAAAAAAAAAAAAAAAAAAAAAAAAACAACCAAAAAAAAAAAACCCAAACAAACAAACAAACAAACAAACAGGAAAGTATGTCTCATTAAAGGAAAAAGTACACAAACAGAAATTTCCCTTTGGAGAGATAAGATAGCAAATCTACTAAACAAAGAATTTAAAACTGTCTTAAAGGAAGATGTGAGAAAGTCAAGAAAGTAATGTATGAACAAAATGAAAATACCAATAAAGAGAACACCCAAAAGAAACCATAAACTCATTCTGGAGCTGAGAGGTATGATAACTGAAATAAAAATTTCACAAGACCGTAATAGTCTAAATAAAAGAAAAAATCCAATTGTATGCTGTCTACAAAGAGGGCATGTTAACTATAAAGATCTAGATACATTAAAACTAAAAGGGTGGGAAGAGATATATTTAACACAACCACAGTTAAAATCTCACCAAGTATTCTTGTAAAAATTGACAAGCTGATTCTAAGACTCACATGGAAATGCAAAAGTGGCCAAAATAACCTAAAAAAGCAATACAAAATATAAAACAGTACTGTCCTTGAGTCAAAATCAGCCCCTACGTAATGAAAAAAGTAAACCTAGTAAATTCACCTCCATACAGGCTTTTGTTGGGGTTTTGACTATGCTCTTTAATCTCTCTTACTTACTTTTGAGAGTCCTTAGGTAGTTGCCTTTTGAATTCTGTCTAGAGATTTTAGTTGTAATGAGTAGAAGAGACAGGAAATAGTCAGCTTACTGAAGCTTGGCTCGTACCAATAGTCGATAATTCCTTAAAAGACCCAATCACTTTTTTCAATATTTTGCTATTTTTCTGCTTTCATATTTATTATTTGTTTTCTTTTTTGGATTTAATTAATACATGAAGTTATGATGCTAACAAAAATTCTAGATGTAAAATTCAATGGGAAAAGGCAAGGCCTTCAATCCTATAGCATTCAACTTCTGNCTTACTGAAGCTTGGCTCGTAGCAATAGTCGATAATTCCTTAAAAGACCCAATCACTTTTTTCAATATTTTGCTATTTTTCTGCTTTCATATTTATTATTTGTTTTCTTTTTTGGATTTAATTAATACATGAAGTTATGATGCTAACAAAAATTCTAGATGTAAAATTCAATGGGAAAAGGCAAGGCCTTCAATCCTATAGCATTCAACTTCTGAGCAAAGGCTATGATATTTTTTTTGTCATTACCTAAATGGTTATGTCTAACCAAAGGCATATCCTTTGTCTTTATTTCCTAAAGCCTCCATCTCCTCCATGTTATTTTTTAAAATTGTGTTCAGTGTAATTTTATGAAAAGACAGGTGAATAATATCCACAATTTAGTGATTTGAGGGATTTTTACATGCCATATACATTACAGCATAGTGGACATCTGGAGTAAGACCTACAGGCAAAATTCAGGACCTATAATGTATCAGCTGTATGACCTTGAGAAATCACTTAAACTTTCCTCAAATTTATTATCTATAAAGTTGAGGTAACATATCTACTCAAAAGAAGATTATGTATATTAAAGGAGATATGTCTTGCACATTGCTAGCATGTGGTAAGCATTAAATTCATGGTAGCTATTCATTAATTCTTGTAGAAAGAATGTTTTGGTTGATAACATACTTATTCTGATGGTTTACAACATTTCATTAAGCAATTTTTATTTTTTAAAGTTTGTTCTTTACTGGTTTTAATGTTGATTTATTTTTGGGAGAGAGAGCATAAGGAGTGGGGAGGGGCAGAGAGAGAGGGAGACACAGAATCTGAAGCAGGCTCCAGGCTCTGAGCTGTCAGCACAGAGCACATGGGGCTGGAATCCATTAACCGTGAGATCATGACCTGAGCCAAAGTCAGATTCTCGGTGGAATGAGCTACCCAGGCCCCCCTGTACTTGACTGGTTTTAGATTTGTGTGGCATTTGATTAGAAAAACAGGAGAGAAATGCTTCTATCATGATATGATATAAGAGCTGGAATTTTGTGATGCTCAGAAATGACATATGTGGTCCTATTGAGCAAGAGCTGGATTTAAGGGAGAAGTTGGCATCTAGTAACCACCTTGAAAGGCACCATGTAGAGCATACTGTTGGATATCTTATTCCTGCCTGTGTTGTAAGGCCAAAGAAGTCTCACCTGTGATGATTTAATGGCCTTGATTCACTAGATGCTTCTCTGCATGGTAAGGATTAATTTAGAAAGCTAATAAACATCACATATAGAGCATATTTATCTTGAAGCAAAACAAATAACTTTTTGAAGTGAACCGATTGCAAATGTACAATTTGAGTTAGTGTTTGCTTCATTTAAACTCTGTTATACTTCTTCAGATCATTAAATGTGAATAAACTGTTCTTAATTATCTTACAGGAGAAGAATAGAATATATAAATTCAACTTTGAGCAGTTTTCACATTATCAATTTCTCCCTTGAACTTTTCTATTTATTAAATGGAAAAAATAAAAACCAAATCAAATGTTAACATTAAAGAATACTCTAATAAATACTTCTCTTATTTACTAAAGGCTTGAAGGCCAATTTACTGTAGAAATGAAACTAAATATCATTCACTGTGAACAAATAATGTTATGGCACTCTATTATAAAGTACTAAGATGGTAGTTAAATAGCTTAAGACAACTAACATTGTAACCAATGATGTTAAATTGAATGTCATATGATACAGTGCCTTACCATACATCATGTACATTACTTGAATTTTTTCTTCTTTACAGTTTCAGTACAAAATTCATAATTAATGCAACAAATCATGAGAGTTATGATTCAGAGAGAGTTTCTTTGGTGGTTTTATACGTGCATTTTTTTTTACGAGTCTCAGTGACATCTCATTATACTTTGAGAAATGTATTCTAGCTTCCTGGTTTTCTTTCACTATATATTCTTCCAAATAATGGAATTAAAGATGAAGCCATTCTTCTGCTTTTAAATAAGGATTGTTTTCCTTTCTTGAATTGCCTTCTCATTCACATTGTTTCATTTTTTCAAATGACTGCACATTGCACTGTGCTCTTGAAAGTGTATATATGGCAACACTTCTTCAAGCATGCTCTTCTCTTCCCTGTTGTTACAGTTCACTATCAAAACTTCAATTTCTCTTGAATGGTAGGTTGTCTCCAAGGGAGTGATTGACTTTGCTTTTAGGGCAGGAACAAGCAAACTCCAGTCTGAGGGTCAAATCCAGCCCATTGCCCCTTTTCGTACAACTGTGAGCTAAGAATGGGTTTCATGTTCTGAAACAGTTGGGGAAAAATGGACACAATACTATTTAGCGAAAACGTAAAATAATATAAAATTAAAATTTTTGTATGTATGAATAAAATTTTGAATGTTTGAAATTAAATGTTTGTGGAAATGTTCTTTCTTTGTACTGCAGTTCCACGTAATATCCTTGATATTTCCTCTTGGACAGCAAAGCCTAAATATCTTGTACCTTGCCATTAACAGAAAAGCTTTGCGGACCCTTTTGTTAGAGAAATGGATCGCAATTTCTATGAAATATAACTTTTTTATATCAGTTATTTTTAAATGATTTAAATGACTGATGAAATATGGATTCTAAAAGCAGAAATGAAGTTAACTTTAAAGCAAGTATATGAGATCTTCCATACCTAGAAAGGTATCATGCTTTTAAGTAATCCTCTGGTGAAAATATATATTCATTCCATACATGTGGTTTCACAACAGAATCATTTTCTAGAAACAACTGACATCAAGAAACTGGTCTCAACTTAGAATCATTGACTTTTTCTCTCTGAAAAAAAAAGTTACTTATTTTTTTACTTCATATCTTAACTTCTGTGAGCCAAATGCTATCCATTCATTTCTGAACATGTTTGAGCCACACGCTATCCATTCTCCTTCCATTTTAGTACTCTCTATAGCCTCCATTCACATTTCTTTTTTAATGTGTTATCAACAGGCACTACTATCACTTATGTAAAATGCACGTACGGTCATTCATTTGCAATCTCTTAATCAACCCATCTGATGCCTACACTCAGGACCACAAGCAGATCACTTTCTACATGGCCAGTCTCGTTTTTCAGTGTTCTCTGACATAATCCAGTCACACCAAATAACATGTCACTTCTACGATGCCACATTTACTTATGTCTCACACCTCGAAACCATTTTTCCTGAAAGGGACAGAAGATTTCCCTGCAAAGTCTACTCATTCTTTCTGACTCTGCACAAGGATCAGTTCTGAGATATCTTACCCTTTACCTCTGCGAGGCTGAAGTTAGTAATAATCCTGGGGGTTTCTGAAGTGCTCTGCACTGAACTTACATCTTTTGTAGCATCCACAATGTTGTAATGGTTGAATTGCCCATCTGTCTTCTCGTTCATGTAACAGGACCTAGAAGACACGGTAGTTGTTATTTTCTTTTATAGCATCTCACATCCCGGGTGTAGGAGGAAATAAATCAGATGATTATATTATTCCAAAAAAAAAAAAAAAAAGACATGGCAGGATGTAGCTTTCCCTGCAGTGTCATTTACAGGCACCTCACCTTGCCTATTGTACATACGAAACAGCAAAGGCTTTCATTTTGTTTTTGTTTTTTTTTTCCTGCTACAATTTTGTTAAGTTGGAAGGTTTTCAATAACTCACACAGAGAGAGTCTGGGATGTGTGGAAGCAGGAACTTTGTAGGAAAATGCATCTGCTATGGCCTGAAAGCTTGTGTCTCCCCTGCCTTCCCAATTCATATGTTGGATCCTAATACCCAGAGTGATGATACTTTGAGGTGAGGCCTTTGGGCAGTGATTAAATCATGAAGGTTAGAGACCTCATGAATGGGATTAGTTCTCCTATAAAAGCTGCTCCAGAGAACTCCTTTGCTCTCCTGCCGTGTGAGGACACAGTGGAAAGACAACTCTGTGAACCAGGAGGCTTACTCTCACCAGGCACCTGATCTGTCAGCACCTTGATCTTGGACTTCTCAGCTTCCAGAACGGTGAGAAATAAATTTGTATTGTTTATAAACTACCTGGCTTATGGTGTTCTATTATAAAAACCCACACAGACTAAGAAAACATCTAAGAAAAAAGTGGAAGCTTTATGCATTGCTTGTCAAAAGCAGAATGAAATAAATTCATAAATTCACATTAGTTCTGCTGTGAGTGTCATGAATTGATAAGGTGGTAATAACTGGCTAAGCATTTCTATTTTCATCCCTGGAAATCAAAGACTGCTTATATGTGGGATTTCATGTGACAAATTGGTGAATTGAGATTACCTACAGTGTTTTGTCCTTACGCATTTTCACTAAGATATGTATGTGTGTGATATGCATATATACATATAATATGTATGTGAAAGAATTAAGGGTTATGTTGTTTTGTTTTCTCTTTTTGAATTTTTTCTTTGTGTCTCCTAAATTATTTTTTGTGGATGATGTAAACAATATACTTAAGAGGACTATGATAATTCATGATCAAAGTCTCTAAGCAGTGAATAATAAATACATGGTTTACTCTCCTTGAAATCATTTACATTAATGTGAACATTATTTATCTCAAAAAATGCTCCATTCTCCATCAGAAGGAACTATTTTACAGTATTTTGAAAATAATTTTTATAAAGTACTGTATTTCACAAAATTGTATAATTTTTTATTAATTGTTTTCAAGCTGAATCGTTATGTAGGACAACATTCCTGGACTATCATCATAACACAATAGCATGCTAGAAAATATTGAGATTTTTCTTTGACCAGGATATACATCATTAATTATTCATTTGTTGAAAATAAGAGTCTCACTTACTTTTTATATTATTCTAATATAAAAGAATGGACAAGCGAAGTGAAGGACATGGTTTTTTGACAGTTTTTTCTTTTCAACTGATACTGTGTTCCTTTTTAAAAAATGCTTATTTATTTTTGAAAGAGAGAGAGAGAACACTCATGCACAAGTCGGGGAGGGGCAGAGAGTGAAAGAGAGACATAGAATCTTAGGCAGGCTCCAGGCTCTGAGCTGTCAGCACAGAACTGGAGATGGGCTCGAATCCACAAACCATGAGTTCCTGACCTGAGATGAAGTTGGATGCTTAATCAGCTGAGCCACCTAGGTGTCCAGGTATTGTGTCCTTAATTGCAGTAAATGGATGGAAGTAAATCACTAAAAGTTTAGAATGATGTTGAAATGAATAAACATGCTAGTATCAAAAGTTTCTTCAGTTCTATCAAGAAAACTAATAGTTTGTAGTGATGCATTATCGCACTGTTTCTTTACTTAACCCTTTAAAAGAGCTATGATACTTTATTGATTTCTGTCCACAGTTTTACTCCAGAATTTACCCTCTAGCATTTTGTTTTCAATTATGTTCACTTTCTCTTAGATGAGAGAGTGGTTACTCTTAGGATCTGCAAGTCTAAATCCCTAATGTTTCAATGATTTCTGGTGATGTAATCAATCAAAGTAATAAAGGGATTTTATAATGGATTGTATAAAATGTTATCTTTCTTTTTATTAACAAGTTATAAAATTCAAATTAATATCTATAATAATTTGTAATTTTTTCTTGATATCCAGACATGTTATTATGGGTAAAAGGAACTGCTCTAAATAGGCCTTTAGTGATGTGCTGGTGAGGAGTTAGGGCAGAGGAAGTGTCTAGACCTGTGATTAGGTCTCAGTCTTTTAGTGAGCCTTTGCCTTTGGACTGTAGCCTTCTTATATATGTTTCAGGTTTTTTTTTTCTGCCCCTGTACATGAGACAGAATGACTGGAATGGGCTGGAGTTGAGTACTTCCTTTCTCCCAGTGGAGGGCTAGAGGGGACTTGAGTTGAGTATGCTCTTTCCTTCAGGTCAGTCAGGCTCTGATAATACCCCAGCAGCTTAGGCTCTGGTTAACTGAGGACAGGCCTTTGAAGAAGAACACAGTGCTCTCTCTGGTCAATTTCAAAATTGTTCTTTTCCCCCCTCCTCTTGCTGGAAGCCCAAGGGGATTTTTCTCTAATATTTACCGTGGGGATTTGGTCAATCTCCTGGAAGTAAATATTACAACATTGTGGGGCTCTCCTGGAGTTTTTAACACTTAGAGTTGTCCACACTCAGCCTCCAGAAAATCATCAATTAAAGTTTGGGGTTGTTTCATTTTGTCTTGTTTTATCTTAGTTCCCAAGTTGGTTTCTGCTCACGAGTGTCTGCTCTGGTGAGTCTTGACTCCCTACATTTGCCTGTTTATTTCTCTAGTTTTGGAGAAGGCAGTTGTTTGTTTTTTTCCCTACTCTCTCTTCTGGATCCAAAACATAATGTTCGTTTTTCAGCCTGCTCAGTGTTTTCTTTGTTAAGACCAGGTGAGGACTTCCAAACCCTTTAATGTGGAATTGGAAACTAAAAGTCTTTTGAGAAGTATTTTATATTCCTCTTTGGTCTGGAGGAATTTATGGAGAATTGTAATTAATTTTTTTCTTAAAGGTTCATTAGAATTCATCAGAGGAGTGATTTTTTTCTTGAAAATTTTGGGAACATTTTAACAAATGTAATTTTTAATAGATGTAAGACTTACTTTGATTGTTTTATCTTGAGTGAGCTTTGGTAGTTCCAGACTTTCAGATAATCTGTCCATTTCATCTAAGTTATTAAATTTATTAGAATAAAGTTATTTGTGTTACTTTTGTTATTTAAAGGTCTATGGGAACTGTAGTTATGATCCTCTTTCACTCCTGATACTAATAACTTGCATCTCTTTCTATCCTGAGCAGTCTAGAACTACTGACAATTTGGACAGGAAAATCCTACTGGGGACTGTCCTGTGCATTGTAGACTATTTGTCCGCATCCCTAGCCTCTATCCACTAGAGGTCAGAAGCACGTCCCCCTTGACAAACAAAAATATTTCCAGACATTGACAGATGCCATCTGGGGGAAAAATCCCTTCCAGTTGTAAACCACCAGTCTGGCTAGATATAAACTGTAGGTACTAATTATTTCAAAGACCCAGCTTTTGGTTTCATCAACATTCTCCCTAGTTTTCTTTCTATTTCATTTCTTTGTTGTTTTCTTCTATTTGCTTGCTTTTGGGTTTTATTTTACTTTTATTTTTCTTGTTTCTTCAAGTGATAAACAGGCTCATGGATTTGAAACTTCTTTTATAGTAATGCAATTAGGTTAAAAATTTCCTAAGTACTAATTTAGGTAAATCCCACTGTATGGAGTTGAACTGCATATCCAAAAAGATATGTTGAAGTTTTAATACCTGGTAACTGTAAATGTGACCTTATTTGGAAATAGAATCTTTGCAATGTAATCCAATTAAACCAAAGTCATCATACTGGATTATGGTGAGCCTTAAATCCAATGGCTGATGTCATTAAACAGAAAGAGGAAAGAGATTTAGATTGAGAGACACAGGGAAGAAGGCCATGTGAAGAAGGAGGCAGAAATTAAAGTTATGTAACTATAAACCAAAAAACACCAGTTTATCAGGAGCCACCAGAAGCTAGGATAAGGCAAATAAGGATTCTTGCCTAGAGCCTTCAGATGGAGCAAGGCCCTGCCAACACTTTGATTTGGGAGTCTGGCTCCACAATTGTGAGAGAATAAATTTCCGTTTTAAGCCACAGAGTACTTAGTTTACAGCAGCCTAGAAAACTAAAACACCCAGTTTTACATTTTGTTTTCATTTACATTCAATTCTAAATGTTTCTCAATTGCTTTTTTCCCTAAATTTTTCATTTTAATTCCAATATACTTAACATACAGTATTATATTTATTTCAGGTGTATAATCATACATTATCCAGTGCTCATCACAGCAAGAGCCCTCCTTAATCTTTTTCACCTATTTCACCCATTACCCCACTCACCTTTCCTCTGGTAAACATCAGTTTGTTTTCTCTTTTTTTCCCCTTTGCTTGTTTGTTTTGTTTCGTAAATTCCACATATAAGCGAAATCATATGGCATTTGTCTTTCTCTGACTGACTTATTTCACTTAGCATTACACACTCTAGCTCCATCCATGTTGTTGCAAATGGCAATATTTCATTCTTTTTATGGGAGAATAATATTCCATCATATATATGGAATATATGTACACACATGTATACATATATATGTATGTATACATATGTATACGCATACACAAACAGACACACACACCACTTCTGCCTTATCCGTTCACCAATTAATGGACACTTGGGCTGCTTCCATAATTCAGCTATTGTGAATAATGCTTCTGTAAACATAGAGGTGCATATATCCCATTGAATTAGTGTTTTAGTATTTTTGAGTAGATAACCAGTCATGCAATTACTGCATGGTAGGGTAGTTCTGGTTTTAACTTTTTGAGGAAACTTCATGATGTTTTTTAAGAGTGGCCACACCAGTTTGCATTCCCACCAATAGTGCACAAGGGTTTCTTTTTCTCCACATACTTACCAACATTTGTTGTTTCTTGTATTTTTGATTTTAGCCATTCTTACTGGTGTAACACTGGAATTGCCTTTTAATTCTTCTTTTACTCATAGGTTAATTAGAAATGTATTGCCTCATTTTTCCAATATTCAAACAATTTCTTTTGTTACCGATTTTTAGTTTTAGCAATATATTTTACATCATTTTTCTTACTTAATCTTAGGCAACTTCTGTGGTTTAAAGTACTAGCACACTCAATTTGTCCAAAGCAGATTTTTACTGCTCAACAGCCATATTTGGCTAGCATCTGCTGTATTAGAAAGTATGTCTATTTTATTTTCATATTTTTACTTTTAACTTAACTGTGTGATTATATTTAAAATGGATTTTCATTGCATTTTGTTAGACATTTTTTTAATCCTCTCTGACAATATTTGCCTTTTATGATTAAACATTTACATTTAATATTTACAATAGTCTTCTTAATTGTTATGCTAATTTTGTTTCTATTTGTCATCTAAACACACTGTCTTTTTTCCATTTTTCTTGCCTTCCTCTGAATTAATTGAATTTTTAAATTTCCATTTTATCTCCATTCTTTGCTTGTTATCTATACTACTTCATTTTAGTCCTTGATAGTTGCTCTGGAGTTAAAAATATCCATATTTAACTTATCAAAGTCTACCTTCAAGTAATATTAAACTATTTCATATGGAGTGTAGGAATCTACCAAGGTACACCTTCATTTTGCTTCTCCTCTTACTTTATTTTTAGTATATGATTTATATATGTTATAAAGTTTACAATGAACTATTATTTTGATTAAATTGTTGTCTTTTAAAGGTTTTTTGAAAAAAATGTTAATTGATTTTTTTACTGATTTCTGCTCTTTTGTCTTTTTCTCCTTATGTTTTGGATTTATTTTGCTCTAATTTTCTGGCTTCTTGAGGTAGGAACCTAGATCATTTATCTGAGACTTTTCCTTTTTCCTAATGTGAACATTAAGTGCTGTTAATATCCCTCTCAGTATCCTATATTTTTAATATGTTTTGTTCTTATTTTCACTCAGATCCATGTGTTTTTACAATTTCTTTTGAGCCTCTCTCTTTGACATATGAATTATTTAGAAGTAGGTTATTTAATCTTCACATGTTGTTTTTCTGTTACTGATTCTAGTTTGGCCCCCTTAAATTTAGAGAATACATTCTTTATGATATCAATTCTTTTAAACTTTTTAGATTTTTTTTTTCATGGCCCAACTTATAACCTGTATCTTCTGAGTATACAATGGGTATTCTGAAAAAATGATAGTCACCAGTTCTTGGGTTGAATTTTCTATACAGGTTCATTAGATCTTGTTAGGTGATTGTATTGTTTACCTTCATTTTTGAAGACTATGTTATTTAGTGTTCAGAATTCTTTTTTGATTCTTATGAGTTTTAGCACCTTGGAGCTAGAATTACACTGTTTCGGGCTTCATTTTTGCTGTTAGTAAATCAAGTGTCATCCTCTCATTTTTTAAAGGTAATCTGTATCTTGATTGTGTTTGCCTTGAGCTGCATTTGGAAAGAAGAATGATTGTTATTTCATATTATAAACTTTATGTTCCCCCCGGTCCAAATCACTATATTTATAATTAGGCAAATCCTGCAATAATTCTGTCAATTGCTTGAATTTTAGCATCATTTTGAACTAAATTCAAAACATATGGAAGAAATTCTGGTGTCAGGAATGCGGAACGAGCGTAGACCTTTGTGAATCTCTCCTAAGACTTTCATAAAATATATAGAGATCAGCTAAGGGTGGAAGAACAACAGGAAGACAACTAAGCAGTAAGCAGCCAAGCTCGTTGTCTTTTTAGGCATTCGTGCCTCCCCATGTTTTCCTCATGTTTTAAAAAAGTGCCTGTACTGTTCTACCTGCTGCAGTATTTCCTTCTACTATAACGTTTTCCTAGGACATCACTGACAAGCAATCATCACCTTTTACCAGGATGGCTTCTTCTATTTTGAAAAAGAAAGGAAAAAAAGGTCAAACTTGTCTCCAGTGACCACCTGCTTGGCTAGATTACTCCTGGGACTACTATGCTAGTCTCTTGTTTTCTGAGATATAGACACCAAAATGGGGTTAATGCAAAAGGACTGTTTTGGGAGAAATGCCTCTCTGAGGGAAAAAAGAGAGGTTACCAGGGAAAGCTGGAAGAAACAGACATAGTGAGAGACTGACCCTGAGTAAACTGGAGGCAGAAAAGGCTGGGGCATACTCAAACAGCCATGGATTCAGTGTTCAGTGGTATCACTGCTGACCCTTTTCCTAAAGGTACAATATGGCTGATTGAGCTAATACCTTCTACTCTAGAGAAGATGGGATTAGCAGCATTAATATTTCTATTTTATAGATGATGCAAATGAAGTTAGAAGGCAAATAACTTGCTCATATTCATTCAGCTAGTTAATGTGATAACTTGGGATTCAAATACCCATCCATCTGAATCCCAGGTCCACACTGAAACAACCATGCATAGTGTGAGATAGAATGTCTTTGAAGTTTGACATTACAAATAGTCAAAAGAGCAATGATTACTATTTTTTATGGGAGGGAAAAGTAAGTAAGTGGGATCTGAGGGTATAAGGTCAGAGGGTGACGGGTAAAGAATCTGGTTTTATTTTGTTAAAAAAAAAACTAATAAACGTTTCTTTTCCAGATTTTCTGGGTGATTTTTGGTCTTTTGCATTTCCATATAAATTTTAGAAACAATTTGTCAAATCTTCTCCCTCTACCAAAAATTCCCCCAAAACTTATAAAGTTCAGGTTAAGATTACATTCTAATCTATAGGTCAGTTCTTAAGGAATTATAATATTAAGCATTCCAGCCCATAAATCTAACAATCCTCTTATTTAGATTTTTTTATTTTATTCACTTGTTTTTATTTTAGATTCCCACTGGGTACTTACAGGCTTTTTTAAAAATGCTATTGTAAATGGTATCCTTTAAATATGTCAGTTTCTAATGTTGCTGGCATATAGAAGTACAAGTGATTTTTTTAATGTGATTTGGTATTTGGATATCTTGCCATCTCTATTGTTTTTTGGTAAATTCTTTTAGATTATCTACCTAATCATGTCATCTGCAAATAATGGCATTTTATTTTCTTCTCACTCAATCCAATTTTTAAAAAACATTATTGTCCTGGCCTAAAATCTGAGGTACTATCTTTCCCCAACATAAGGTGAAGTTGAAAGAACTCTATAGCAGACATCTGTATATCCACCATCTAGATTCTACTATTCTAGATTTACTAAGTTTACCATACTTGACTTATTACACATCTATAAGTCCTTCTATCCACCTATCAATCCATTCATTTTTTAAAATTCTTTTTTAGATACATTTTGAAGTAGTTGCAGACATCAAAACACGTCTTAAGTGCTTAGACATGCCTATCATTGTCTAGTACCACTGTGAATAGGAGAAGCGATAATGGACATCTTTTTCTCGCTCCCAATATTAGAAGGAACGTTTCTGGTATTTTAAGAATGATGTGTATGCTGTAAGTTATGTTTGATAATATTTATCAAATTAAGACAATTTCCTTATTTATTTTAGTTTGTTAAACATTCATGTCACCCAATGATTGTTGAATTGTTACTATTTTACAAAAGAAAGGATTGAGTGATGTTGAAACAAAAAAGAAGAAGTAATTTTAGAAGAAAAAAGGAATTATGCAGTTTTATTTACTTGTCTCTAGGAACTTCTCATATATGGCAACATGCTGAGAGTTAAGCTATCAAAACGTGAAATACTCACCAGAATAGATAAGCCTTGACTATGGGTAATCCCACTTAAGAAATAATTGAATGTTAATATCTTCTGGAAGTAAGGGATTAACATTATTCATAATTTAGTAAATATAAGTTTAAAAGACTTGTATGCTTTTCATAATTTAATTCAGAATAAGTTTTTCAATATTTAATTTGGAGAACTCTCATAATTATGTAGGTAAAAGTATATATATATTTCACAAAGATGCAATTTAATTTAAAAAATGTTAATACCCTTCTTTTGCCTATAAGATATGTGTTAAAATCTCAATGTGGGACCAAAGGCTTTTTTTAATGTATGATGATAATAGTGGCACTGATATTACTTAGCCCCAAGAACTAAGAAGGGAAGATCTTATGTTGACAAGAGACAGTGAGTTAGGATATGATCCCCCAATATCTAAAATATACTGAAAAAAATAAGAATGAATCATTAATTGTTGAAACTTTATCTCATATGTAGGAAAAATGAAATTATTAGTTTTTCTTTTTATTTAAGTTTATTTATTTTTGAGACAGAGAGAGACAGTGAGTTTGAGAGAGAAAGAGAGAGAGAGCATGAACAGGGGAGGGGCAGAGAGAGAGAGGGAGGCACAGAATCTGAAGCAGGCTCCAGGCTCTGAGCTGTCAGCACAGAGCCTGACTTGGGACTCAAATTCACGAACTGTGAGATCATTACCTGAGCTGAAGTTGGAGGCTTAACAGACTGAGCCATCCACACTCCAGAAATTATTAGTTTTTCATATGACAGAGACTTTCTTTATAACATAAATTTTAGAGACACTTTTTTTTTCCTAACATGTTAGAGGAAATCCTATATTGGCTGACTCCGGATAAAACTGAGGTGTTGTGCTATTTGATGTCAAATGCTATACTAACTAGAGAGCTTTGAATATTATAGTAAGGATGCACTTGGCAATTTAACAACCCATTGGGAGTCTATCCCAAAGTTACAATGAAAACTTAATTTTAAATTTATTGATGTCTTATTGGTATTGTGTGGGTGTGGATGTCTATCTAAGTATTTGTGTATCTATCCACACACACATACGCATGCACACACTAAAAATAAATGTCATTTATTGAAGCCTTAGGGTCTGGTACAAAGCCAATCATATTATATTTAACATATTATTAGGAATGTAATACTCACTATACATTGGCTTATATTCAAATGGAAACTGAGTAGAGATAGCATTTTTTATTCTTTTTATTCTTTTCTTATATTCTTTCTTATATAATGCTGAAAGCATCTACTTTACTGCTTCGAAACTTTTTTTTTCCAGAGATGATCCTTACTCATTCAATTGATATATGGAAAGTCAGAAAGCATATTTATTTGGAATTTGTGATTATGATCAAAGGGCTGCATAGAAAAAAGGCAAAGAATACATAATGCTCCTTCCTGGTATTTACTGAGATCACAGGGTCACAGGAAGTCTGTAGTCAGTGATCAATGAGTGCCAAAGAGTGGCATATGCCTTCTCAAGAAAAACTCTCCAAATTTTCCTTCTTTCCTCTTTATTTCTCTCTAGGGAATTCAGTTATCATGGTAGGAGAAGAGAGCAGAATTGCGAAGCCAGTAGAAAATCCTGGAATGCAGATGAGGGATCCATTGAATACTTGTGAACACTCCCAATTGAATTCAGACAGGACTATCTCATATTTTTTGATGTACTGAACTCCACAAGATCAATACAGTCTCTTTTAGTCGGCAGACTGGAGAACTGTAGCCATCTTCAAGAATCATGGCTGCTAATGATGGGATATTATCATTCCTCACGAAACAGACCAATCACATCTAATTCCATGAGGTGCCATCATTAGTCATGTTTACCCAATAAAGAGTTCATGCTCAACGAGGTTAAGGGATGGGATTGAGATGGGATTGAGAGTTTATAATCTTATTGGTTCCTAAATGCAAGCAGTTCCTGTGGAAACAGTAGGTTCTGAAAACACTCAAATCTGAAATACGAAACATGTAGCTACTAACTAACCCATAGTGAATATATTGCTGGAGAAATTTTAATGCTCTCAATGCTTATCTTTTATTTCTTAAATTTTCGTAGGGGATCTCTCTTTTCTGTCTCTCTCCATTCTACACGGGCCATAAATGAGGTCATGAGAGGTATCCGGAAGCGGCTCTCAATCTTCAGAGGAGTACTTCATCTTGTTGTGGAAAATGAGAATAGCCTGATACTTCTTGGTACTTCCACATTTAAAGTCACCTGCGTGTGGAGCCATGGATCCACTTTTTGTTTCTACTGCCATGTGGAAGTTCACTGGAGGAGCACTGGTCTATTGTGTGTCACGGTTGGCAAATCAAATGCATCCAGAATTGGGGGCGTAGCAAAAATAGTAAATGTCCTATGTTCCACATATTGAACTGGAAATCCTTATCCTATGTGTTTTAACCATGTTTCTAGATTGTTCAAAGTTTAATTAGTAGTAGTGTTCATTATTTTTGCCCTACAGACTGATTCTGTCCCCGTTGAGTACACACACACACACACACACGCATGCACACACCTATCAGGTTTAGTAGAATGTTTTTTGTATTTGCTTCTTCTCTCCCTCTTCTTCCCAAAACAAATGTATATCAGACCATGTAGAGGTAAGCTTGTTTTCTTTTTTTTTTTTAATGTTTTATTTATTTCTAGGAGAGAGACAGAGAGAGAGACAGCGTGAGCNGCCCCGAGGTAAGCTTGTTTTCTAAAGTGTTCTCAAACACATCCAACTCATCCAAAGCAGAACCAGCCTCAAGTATATTTGGCAAATGCTTTAATTTACTGATTAAGTTACTTGTTTGTGCCTTTAGCAATAAATTAGTGGCAAGAGGGGGATTAGAACAGACGTTCCTGTGATGCTGATCTGCTACATACTCTTGCTTCTGTTACGGAAAGAAAAATAAAGAAGATTTTTTTGTTGAATGCTTAGTAGGTACTTAGACTTTCTATTATCTAAATACTAATTAGTTTTTTATTCAATCTATTCACTTAAGGTGAAATACCAATTAAATTTATTCTCTTCATGATTTTCCTGAAGACCACAAAATAGCTAATGAATGAAAGGGGGAGGGGCTTTCAGGGTTCAATGAATGCAAATCAATATACAGAGAGAGTTTATATATTCTATTAGGGCTTTCACAGATATGGATGCAATTTGGTTTGTATAGATTTCTATCATTAAAAATCTCTAAAATTGATAAGACAAACACACCATCATGGGAGAAAAGATCTGAGCCAGTGATGTCTGCGCAAGGCTCCTCTACATCTTCCCTATTTCCTCCAGGCTGCTGGTTTCTCCCTTCACTACATTAGTGTGCATTAAATCTATTTCTGCTGTGTGTGTGAGAGTTTAGGTTCCTTTGGGAGGAAAGTCCCACTCATAATCACTTTCTGTTAGTGGCAATTCACAAAAACCTTATGTTGCTAAAGACTACTACGTGACTTTACTAATACTATCTACTGATGTAATGTTTATGTTTTTGTGAAAATATGCTCAGGCTCCCCTGGGTGTAACTCTTATGTTGTTTCCCTAAGGTAAGGCATCTTTTCCCTCTGGCTTCGAGGATCTCTGGTTTGGTGTCTGACATTAATTTGGGGGAAATTCTCAGTCATTATTGTTCAAATATTTCTTCTCTTCCTTTCTCTCTTTCCTTTTCTTCTGGTATCCTCATTATGTGTACGCCACCCTGTTTTAGTTGCCTCATAGTCCTTGGATATTCCATTCCGTTTCCTCAGGTTTTGTTATCTTTGCTTTTCATTCTTTGAGGATTCTATTGATATATCCTCCAGCCCAGAGATTCTTTTCTCACATGTGTCCAGTTTATAATAAGCCCATCAAAGGCATTCTTCATTTCTTTTAGTGTTTTTGATCTCTAGCATTTCTTTTTGGTTCTTAATTTGGATGCCGAACTCTCTGCTTACATTGCCTATCTGTTCTTACAGGCTGTCTGCTTTATCAAGTAAAACCCTTAGCATATTAAGCATAGTTATTTTAAATTTCTAGTCTGATAATTCCAACATATTTGCCATGTCTAGTTCTTCAAATTTATGTGTGTATGCGGGCTGCTTTTTGGATATGCCTTATAATATTTTTTAAATGTTTTTTTAAAATTTATTTCTGAGAGAGAGAGAGACAGCGTGACAGGGGACGGTCAGAGAGAGAGGGNAATAGCTTGGAATTATGTTCTGTATAAAAGGAACTGCTCTGAGCAGGTCTTTTTTAATGTGGTAGTGAGGTGTTAGGACAGGGGAAACATACTATAGTCTTATGATTTGGTCTCGGTCTTTTAGCGACTCTATGCCTTTGGACTGTGTACTTCAAAAGTGTTTGTTGTTGTTGTTGTTGTTTTCCCCACACCTTTAGGTGTAACAGGACGGCTAGAGTGGGCTAATGTTGAATATGTCCCACACTCCAGCAGCTCAGCCTCTTAACTATTTTCTCCTGACGGCAGACCTTGTTAACAGAGTACTCTGGCATATTTCAAAATGGTTCCTTTTTTCCTCCTCCTTCCAGAAGGAAGATTTCCAGGATTTTCCTCTGATATTTACTGTGGAAATCTGGTTGAGATCCTGAGGTAAGTCTCATATGTTGACGGTCTTCCTGTGACTGGGTTCCCCTGGAGGAGTTTTTAATGCTCAAGAGTTGTCCACATTGAGCCTCCTGCATTAGAGTTCAGGTTTTCCTCTCCTGGTTCTGGCTCCTACCGTCGTTTCTGCTTGTGAGTCTCTGTCTGGTAAGTCATGACCCTCTGTAGCCTCCTACCTGTCTCTCCAATCTCAGGACCTTGGTTTGCCCTTGTCCTTGCCTTTCTTACGGATCCAAGAGAAGTTGTTGACATTTCAGCCTTTAACTTGATAATAAGGCAGAGTGGCGACTTCAAAGCTTCTTACATATAGAATCAGAAACTGGAATTAGATTTTACTTTTTAATCTAGATTAAAGCCTCTTTTAAATTTTATGATAAAACCTCAACATAGTCAAATGTGTGAGTAACAGTAAAAGCTCTCTGGACCTCTCCCAAGCATGATCTTTAAAGCATTGTCAACAGAATAGTCAGTCTCCTAGTTCTTCCCAATTGCAACAGTAAAAACTCTAAATTTGTTTTTTACCATTCAAATTTACATTTGTGAGATTTATGTATGTCGATAAATATAGTTTTAGTTTATCTGCTATATAGGATTCCAGTGCATGAATTTTGGTGACTTCAATTTTCTTTATAACCAGAACTTCTAATAACACTCTTTTGTATGTGTCCTTGTGTATCCGTGCATTAGTTTCTCTGAAGTTTATACCTTAGAGTATAATTATTGAGTCAGGGTAAATATGCTTTATGTATACAAGATGGGACCCAATTATTCTCCAGAAGGTTTTAAATAATTAATATCCCCAGCAGCATTAGATGGTGGTTCTCTTTGAGCAGACCATCATAACACCTGATGATGATAGTCTCTAATTTTTGCCAAACTAATAGAAGTGAAATGGACTCTCATTCAGGTGTTACTACTGAGGCTCAATATTTTATTATGTATTTATTGGTCACAAGCCTGTCCTCATTTATGAGTAACCAGTTTATTTTACCCCATAGAGTTTTTGTTTTGTTTCGTTTTTTCTTTATATACTTGGTGTACTAACACTTTACTGTGTATATGTCCTTGGGTCATCTTTTCCTATTTGGCCATCTGTTTTATTTTTCTCATAATATGTTTTGAAAAATAGTAGTCTGGGTGTGAATGCATAATATTTAGCAATATTGTATGTACTTTTTGGATTTCATTAATGATGTCACTAATATATTTTAAACTATTGTGAGAAAATGCAGTAAGAGTTCAAAAATGTTTCTTCTTGGGGCGCCTGGGTGGCTCAGTCAGTTAAGCATCTGACTTTGGCTCAGGTTATGATCTTCCGGTCTGGTGGCTCGAGCCCTGCATCGGGCTCTGTGCTGACTGCTCAGAGCCTGTAGCCTGTTTCAGATTCTGTGTCTCCCTCTCTCTCTGCCCCTCCCCAGCTGGTGCTCTGTCTCTGTCTCAAAAATAAATAAACGTTTAAAAAAGAATAAAATGTTTCTTCTTGCATATTTGTGCTTAGTGTATGTGGAACCAATATTTGGTATTGTTTGATATGGGGGCCTATTATTCTCTACTCCAACATCAAAAATTATCACAGTATAATTTATTAAATACTTCATCCTTTTCTGATCTGAAATGCCACTTCAATCATATATTAAAATTCCAAATTCACATTTCTGCAATCTATATGTATTTCAACACTATATTTATTTAATACTTTCACCAAAGCTGGTGCTACAAATTTTAGACCATCTTTAAAACATCAAAATCTTATGTATCCATATGATGTATAGATACATATTTTTGTGTATTTAGTAAATTTCAATAATAGTATAATTTGTTCCATAAGGATCACAATCACTTTTATAAAAGTTATGCCTCTGATACCTACACACACATACCACACACACATACATACACTAACACACATATGGAAAGAAAGAGATTGAATTGAGAGTTTCTGTTGAATTAGATTGAGAAGGAAAAGTAGTTGTTATGGAAAATGGAATCCTTTTTAAAATGTTTCCTAACTTTGTTGTTGCAGACAGAAAAATATTGATATTTGTATGTTGATTATATTTTATGAAAATTGCTAAATTCTCTCACAAATTATAAAGATTTTAGATGCCTTTGAGGTTTCTGTACAGAAAGTAACATACTTGGTAAACATGAAAGCTCTGCTTCTTCTTTACAATCTCCATAATTTTATATCTTGACATATATAATGGTTAGACCTCCAAACTTTTCTCCTTTCTTAGAAATGGTACATTCTTCTGGCTTCCTCCTTCCTTTGCTGGCAAAAGCATAGCATTCTCCTCTACTGCTTCTCCTTTATTTTTCTAACCTCTAATGCTGGGTGTCCCAGTAATCAGATCTTTGATTTCCTCTCCTCTGCATCTATATTCTTAAGTTCATGCATTTTACCTCATTGGGTTAAGCACATAAGAACATAGATGACTCTCCGGTTTGTGCATCTAGGTTTGGGCGTTCTTGAACTTTAGACTTGAATGTCACACTATTTATTCAATCTCTCCAACCTTTATGTATACTAAGGATCTCAAACTTACCAGGTTGGAAAACAAATACCAACTACTGGGCAATTTAAAATATAAAAGCAGATAAGCACAAGGCTGTGAATTTCATCATAGACATTATAAAATTTTGTATTTGTCTTAAAAACAATAAGAAGTTACTGATATGCTTTAAGAAAAGAACAAGGAGTTCAGATTTGCCGCTTTTAAAACACTACTTATAGAAGATAGGATAGATTGAAGGGGAACATGAGGAGATTAAAAGTGCAGCTCAGAGACTTCAGTAACCTGGGTGAGAAATGATGCTAAAATGAGGGTAGTGGCTGTGGAGTTTAAGTGAAAGAAATACATTTGAATGACTTTTACACAATGACTGTGGTAAATAGCTCTGTACAAACAGTTAGCTCTCTTTCTGATTTGTGTATTTTAATCTGTTGATTTATCCCCTTATTCTTACATCAATATCACACTGCTTACTTTAGTTTTTATATATGTTTTAGTATTCGACAATATACTCACCAATTTTGTTATTTTCTTTCAATAAAAAAGCTATTTTTGCTCATTGACTTCCTAGAACAGAATTTACAAGAAAAAATATTTTTCTAAATATTTTAAAAATATGCCACAATTTTAAAATCAGGATATTTATATAAAATTGGACTATTTCTCTCTGCTGAAATATCAGAAGAGCCAATGATGCTGAGACTATTTCACCATATTTCAACAATTGGCAGGAACTATGAGGCTTCCTTCTTATGAGAGAATGTTAGCATATGTCCTGGTTTGTCTTCGCCAATGAGGGTTATAACTCTGACCTGGAATAATAATTAATGGTATTTCCTTTTACTCTGATAAGTATCCTGAACAGGAAAACAAATTATAGATTTACTCTATCTTTGCATACTGAAATGCCATTTCATTTGATCTGACTTTTTTATTTAGGTTAACTACTTGGGCCTTATAAGCATTTGAATCCAGGGATATTTTTCTAGATGAACAGTGGAATAAGTTTGTCAAGTTCCCCATATCCCACTGCATTTTTCAATGAATGTACATTGAATTATAAGTGATTTGGAAAGTGTGGAGGATATTTTATTTCCATTCCCAGTATCACTTCTTTTATTAACTTTGGAATAGCTTCGAGGTTTAGTTCAGATTCCAAAGGTAGCTGTTTATAGGCTTAAATTAATCAGCATCTGGCATTTCTCTTACCACAGTGATTAGTTGAGTTGAGTGCATAACTGAAGTTTGGCCCCTTAGAATGTGTTTCAGTATTTTAATTTGAAGGTTGTGATCATTTCTCCTTCACCACCCACAATGTGGACAGGGAATTCCATAGCCCAGGGAGCTTTTGGTAACTTACTTGAAATCAGGAAAACAAAACAACACAAAAATCTCAGAATAAAGCTAACAACATGCCAAGCAGAACATATACTGAGATGGCAAAATAAAGTGAGACTTTGGGCATAGTCAACAAGTTAAACCAACTTTGAATTTCAGTTTTCTTCTAGACTTCCAGTTATATGAACCAATAAGTCCCCTGGTCCATAATGCCAGTTTGATTTGATTTGATGTTACTTTTTTAAATTCAGTGAACTGATTAACATAGGGAGAAATAATGGAATTTTTGCATTTCATCTTCCTGGTCAGGAAAGGATTACAACCTACATTTGTTTATATCTTTTCTACACGTTTCAGTAAATGTTTGTTTTTCTGTACATGTCCTGCCAATTTTACTATGCGTATTCCTTGTGATTTTCCTAGAAGAGAAAACTATAGTTACTAAATTTACAATATAAGTTGAACCTCAAATTTTATATACATTATCTATGCCTGTGAAATGGTAAAGGAAAGCATTATTTGGGAATCCTTAAAAAATTCAAAACATAGTTCATAAATAAGAAATAAACTATCTATAGTCAATGTTCACTTCTTAATGGTATACATAAAAAGTCTAAGATTAATACATTATATCCTAATATCCTAATCATGACACATGGCTCTAAAATAGGAAATGATATCGCAAATGATTCAAAATAACCCAAAATTGAAACTTTTACCAAATGATGCTTAAATTTAGCTTACAGGTAAACACAAAGGTTTTTATGAATACCAATAGTAAAACCTTGGATTGCAAGTAAGTTGTTGTACAAGTGTTTCCCAAGACTAGCAAACATTTCCACTAAATTTTAATTTGATAAATGAGCAATGTTTTGCAATATGAGTAGTGTGTGGTGCCAAGTGTCACATGATCATAACTGAGCCAATGGTTCTTGAAATTTTCTTTGATATACAAGTGCTTTGGATTACAAGCATGTTTCTGGAACAAATTATGCTCGCAAACCAAGGTTTTACTGTATAAAGACAGTTTAAACTTACCTATAGCCCTTGACTTTTGACAAATGGAATATTTCTTAAATTGCTACAGTGAAGACAAAT
Organism: Crocuta crocuta; assembly: GCF_008692635.1. NCBI lineage: Eukaryota > Metazoa > Chordata > Mammalia > Carnivora > Hyaenidae > Crocuta > Crocuta crocuta. The sequence continues at coordinate 10,078,744 of NW_027532015.1, forward strand.
TGAAAATTTTTCAGACACTTACAGAAGCTATTAAAATATAAATCAGTCTTGGAGTACCTGGGTGGCTCAGTCAGTGAAGCATCTGTCTTTTGACTTTGGCTCAGGTCATGATTTCATGGTTCATGGGGTTGAGCCTCATATGGAGCTCTGTGTTGGCAGTGTGGAGCCTGCTTGGTATTCTCTCTCTCTCCGTCTCTCTCTGCCCCTCCTTCGCTCATGTGTTCTGTCTCTCTCTCAAAAGAAATAAACTTAAAAAACATATAAATCCATGTAAAATTTATAAATTCTTAAAAGAAACACTGCTTTACTCAATTAAGGTAATCTTTTGTTGAATTGGTCATTGGGTGAAACAGTCCATTTGATGAACAGTTGTTTAGTGAAATAATCCATATCTACTAATAATCTCTTTTCTCTAAAGCTTATTGTGAAAATTCTTACTTTTTAATGTCTTTTCTCTATGTTGGCATTCAGTAACTCTGTGCTTGATATTTTTCAATGAAGATGAAATAGAAATAAACTATACCTGCTTTTTAATTTTTTAAACTTATTTATTTTTGAGAGGCAGGGTGTGAGTGGGGAAGGGGCAGAGAGAGAGGGAGACACAGAATCTAAAGCAGGATCCAGGCTCTGAGCTCTGTAAGCACAGAGCCAAATGTGGGGCTGGAACTCACGAACCTTGAGATCATAACCTGAGCCAAAGTTGAAGTCAGAAGCTCAACCGACTGAACCACCCAGGTGCCCCAATTATACCTGCTTTTTAGAATGGCTACCAAGCACTCCAGTACTTAAACCGTGTCTAGATTGTTGAAGTATAAACAAGTCTGAAATTTTTCAGTGAATGTCTAATTCTGAGTAGCGCCTTCCTTTCCATTTGTCCTGTGTTTTCCCAAGTCCACAATAAATATGAAGATTTAAGTTACTTTTAGAGCTACCTCCTCAGAAGCATAATGTTTCAGTATAATTAAAATTGGCTTCTGAATTGTAAAAAGACTAAACTACAATTTGGCTCATTTCTTAGTAGACGGATTAATTATACCCAAGAGACTAATTACTTTTCCCATTTTGATGTTTTAAAATTGTAGTGTGCATTTTGTGCCTTGGGGTAATTAAGCAATTGTTTATTTTTGAAGATTAACTCAAATGACTTACATTAGAGAGCCATACCCTGGAAAAAAATTGTCTTGTTTTAAAGGCAACAAAGCAAAAATGCTAAAATTTCATTGTCTTTTTTTATTTTAAGCATAAAATTTAATTAACTAAGTAATTAGGGACTTATTAATTATGACCAACTTTTACTTTTAAAATAAATGTTACAAAAATGTCCAGTTTAAATAGCAATATTGATATAAATGTAAATAAGTCACTTAAGCAATTTATTTTAATTAAGGTCATCATAAGCACTCAAAACACTCTCACATAAAATAAAGGGCAATCAAACCTAATGTTTTAAATGAGTTGATCTAATTATGTGCATTTCTATAATTTATTTCCATGAAAAGGGTGCATATTGATAAAATACAATATCTTTTGCTTGATTTAATCTTTTGAATCTTGCATGTTTACTTTAAAATTGCACATGTGAATTTCTCAGTTTGCACTCTTTTGAAAGAAATATCATCTTGACAAGATGCTAAACCCATATTTATATTCTAACTATAATAATAATGTAGTGACATCATTCGACAGCTTATCTTCAAAGAACTCAAAGGCTGTAGATAATATGTTATCACACACATCACAGAATTCTTGTGAGTTCTGATGCTTTCTTTTCTTTTTGTTTGAATTAAGTAATCCCTGAGTAGTTGAAATGAAAACACTATATTGAGAGCATTATGAACAACATCGTTTATTATTTCTTAAACTCTAAAGTAGGACTTTTGAATTTTTAAGGTTTTATCAAAAGTATCAGTGACATGTAATTTTAAAAAATATCCAACTAATCTAATTTAACCCTTATAAAGCAGGATGACCTTTGCATTATTCCATACACTATCACTTTGCTGTACTTAAAGTCTCCTATATCAGGAGACAATCTCTTCCAGTATTAAGTAATTCTACTTCTTTAAATATATGTTTAATATTGAGCTGAAATCTGCTTCATGTGCAGTTTACCTTTTGGCTCCCATTCATTACCAGGGGACAGTGCACCACACATATTCACCATTGATCAAATATTGACCGCAATCCCAGACCAATGTTTGCACAGCAATGAGGCATTTCTCTTAATGAGCAAAGGCCTAATGGCAGGGTGTGATCTGCAGAGGGCTCAGATTCACATTCTCTGAACTTTATGGTATGGGCAGCTAATATTTTTTGTGAATAGGAGAGATTTTGAAGGGACTTTGTCTCATTAAGAGAATAAATTGGATAGGACAAATTCTAAGTGTAAATGAAAGGTTTGTAGAATAACCCAGGATAGAGATAATAGGCACATCATCCAGTGAAATCATAATTAGGATAAAAAAAAGGGAAGAGTTTGGAGTTTTTTAGAGTTAGCTTGGAAGATGTGGTGACTCACTAGATGTGAGACAGAGTAGCCTCAAATATGACTAATATTTGGAGCCTGAGTGAAAGCAGGAATTATAATGACATCAGGAGAGCATCTCTGTTAGTCAATAGATACTGAAAATTCACCATGTAACTCTATACATATATCACTCCCTGCTTAAATCTTTCAAATGGTTGCTCATTACACATCAAATGAAAACTAAATTTCCTACTGGGCTTTGAAAGCTCTTCATAGTCTAACTGTTCCTACCTTTTTGACATCATTTCATGCCATTCTAGCTCATTTTACTGTCTTCCATCCCCACAAGGCTTATATGTTTTATAAATTTGCTTCTTTGCACATTTTATGGTAAGCTTGATACTGCACTATCGATTACTATCTGATCCCTGAAATACTCATTCCTATAATCTCTGTGTTATTCAGATTATAGGTAAAGTATCATCCTCTTAGAGATGATTTTCTGACAAAACATCTACATTTTTAGCTTCATGTGAACTGAGTTATGGTTTCATGGGTTTTTTTTTTTTTGGAAAGTTTTGTTTTTCTTTGTATTTGAACTATATGTATCATATATTCACATTTTCCAATCCCCACTCACACCTTTTGTTATATTAAATATCTTTTGTTATAGGAGGCCACTCTCCCAGAACCTTCCATCTTTCTGTTCAAATCCCAATCAAGTTGCTTTGTTGGTAGTTATTTTTCTTGATTGTTTCATATACATTTACTTTTTTCCTCCCCAACCCCCCCTTTTTTTGGCATCCCATGACTTGCTCTTTCTTTATTGGGTAAATACCATAAAAAAGAAACCCCAAGGTGAATACCAGCTCAAATATAGTATGCATTTATTTCTTGTATACATAATAGTGCTGGAAGCATGAACATGTCTGTGAGAAAGTCTTTTCCACATTCTCTTTCAGAGACTTAGATTGATGGAAGTTATGATATCTTCAATATATGCATTCAGTGCAATCTATAGTTCAGTGAAATCTGCAGGTTAGTGCGATAGGAACTACTTTTTGTTTTTTAAATCACTGACAACTAGAATTCCAGGTATAACATCTTAGACCAAAGTTCTCTTTTTCTGTGGTAGTTGTTCATTTTTCACTTCTGGTTTAATCTTTGTCTCTGCATATATATTTCCTCAAAATAATCTTTTGGCACCATTTCTCTTTATTCAGGATTCATGTGCACCTGCTACAGACCATTCTAACCCAAGTCCTTGTACACTGTGTTTACATCACCCAGGTGAAAATCAGCATTGTTTCACAGGGGCAGCTGTTTTCACTGCTTCCTCTAATAGTGGAAGGAATTCTAGACCCCATTGGGTCATATTACCTAAGTGCTTTGGGACTGGAGCTATAAATATTTCCTCAGTTTTACAAAAGAAAAGCAGAGGTAAATTTGATAGAGATCATTGGTGAATACCCATTGATTCCTTCCTAACTTCTCTTCCGTTATGATATCAGGTTCAAATATTTTCACTGGTCTACACACCACAAGCTTCTTCCCCAAAGACGAACTTTACCACTTATATTAAACAAAGAAAACCAAAATGATAACGATTATGAATAAGATCATGTCTGTGATTTTTTTAATGTTTATTTATTTTTGAGAGAGAGAGCGAGCAGGGGAGGAACAAAGAGAGAGGGAGACACAGAATCGGAGAGAGGGAGACACAAAATCTAAAGTAGGCTCCATGTTCTGAGCTGTCAACACAGAACCTAGCACAGGGCTCGAACTCATGAAACGTGAGATCATGACCTGAGCTGAAGCTGGACACTTAACCGACCTAGCCACTCAAGTGCCCCAATCATATCTGTGATTCTTTTTGGGACCCTTAAATGTCACTTATTAAAGTTAGAAATTAATGGCTATTTTCTGCTTCTGGTTTACTTTCTATTTTGATCTTTTATTTGAAGATAACATTATATACATAAGTATAGAGATCTCAAATGTATGATTCAAAGAGTTGTTGTATCTTAAAGATATAGAAAATTTCTGCCTCTCAGAAAATTCCTTCCTGACTTTCCAGTCAATACCCATACTTATATTTTAAGAGCAGTTTGAGGTTTATGGCAAAATTGAGAGGGTGTACGGACATTTCCCATATACCCCCGTCCATACACATGCATAGTCTCTCCCATTATCTACATTACTCATCAGAGTGGTACACCTGTTACAATTTATAAACCTACATTGACACATCACAATTACCCCAAATCCATAGTTTACATTATGGTTCACTCTTGGTGTTGTATATTCTATGGGTTTGAAAAATGTATAAGACATGTATCCATCATTATACTATCATAGAGAGTATTTTCAATATCCTCAATGTCTTCTGTACTCTAGCTATTTTATCCCCACCCCCAAACCCTGGTAGTCACTGATATTTTCATTTTCTCCATAGTTTTTCATTTTCCAGAATGTCATCAATTTGGAATCATACACTATGTAGCCTTTTCAGATTGGCTTGTTTTACTTAGCAATATACATTTAAGCTTTCTTTATCTATTTTCATGGCTTGGTATCTCATTTCTTTTTAGTGTTGAATAATATTCCATTATCTAGATGCAGCATAATTTATTCATCTATTTGCCTCCTGAAGGAGATCTTGGTTGCTTCCCAGTTTTAGGAACTATGTATGTATGATACTGCTATAAACATCCTTGTGCAACTTTCTGTGTGGACATAAGTTTTCAACTTATTTGGGTAAATACCAAAGAGTGTGATTGCTGGAGTATATGATAAGATTATTGTTAATTTTGTAAGAAACTGCTGGACTCTCTTTCAAAGTGGCTGTATTATTTTTCATTCCCTCCAACAAGGCAGAAGTGTTTTTGCTGCACCATATCCTTACCAGCATTTGGTGTTGTCAGTGTTTTGAATTTTGTCTATCTAATAGTATGTAGTGGTATTGCATCCTTATTTCAGTTTGCATTTCCTTGATGATGTAGGATATGAAGCTCATTTTCATATGCTTATTTGCCATCTGTGTATCATCTTTGGTGAGGTGTCCATTATGGTCTTTGGTCCATTTTTTTAACTGGGTTATTTGTTTCTTTATTGAGTTTTAAGAGTTCTTTCTCTATTTTGGATAACAATCCTTTGCCAGACATTTGTCTTGCAAATGTCTCCTACTCTGTGGCTTATTTTCTAATGCTCATGACATTATATTTCACAGATAAGAAGTTCTTAATTTTAATGAAGTTCACCTTATTGATTATTTCTTTCATGAAATATGCCTTTGATGTTGTTGATTTCTCTTTTTTGTTATTGTTTTGTGGCAGTAATTTTTAAGATATGCTAAAAACAATTCCTTTATTATTTCTATGTATATTATGAATGATTTCTTAATGGTGAACAGATGTTTAAATTTTAATGAAATCTGAATTGTCATCTTTTTATTTTATAGTTAATATTTTGTGTATCCTTTCTAAGAAACCTTTGTCCACTACCCTCATGCTCTTAAAGATTTTCATCTATGTTTTCTTATAAAACTTTATAGGTTTTTTTTTTATGTTGAATGGTAGGATTCAAGGTTCATTTCTTTTCATAAATGTATCCAGGCATTGCTGCTTCATTTATTGAAATAACATTCTTTTCCTTAATAAAATGCCTTTAGACTTTTGTTGAATATCAATTGACTTTCTCTGTATGAGTCTATTGTGGACTCTATTCTCTTCCACTGATTCATTGATCTCTTCATATTTTGATGCCACATTGCTTGGATTGCTGTAGGTCTATGAAAATTCACCTTCAGTTGCATTCTTCTTTCATAAAGATTGTTTCTTTACGAAACAATTATTTTAGATTTTTAGCATTTCTACGTAACTATGGGGATAGTCATGTCAAAAGAAAGTTGAGTTGATATTTTGATTGAGATTACATTAAACATAGAGATTGTTTTGACATGTTAACAACATTAGGTCCTCAAATCCATAAACATGAAATATTTATTATTTATTTATTTAGGTATTTAACTCCTCTCAGCAATGCTTTTCATCTTTAAGTTAGACTTTTCTGCATCTTTTCTTAAACTTCTTATTTATTTTTTAATATTATTCTACTCTAATTTATATATTTTATTTGCAATTGTTTGGAGCTAGAAAATAGGGATACTTTTGACTTTATTGATATTTTTAAATTCTGTATTCTGGTAGGTTCATTTTTAGATTGAGTCTTTTTGTTGTGTATTATTTAAAATTTTCTAAATATATAATTTTTTAATGTCATCTGCAAATAGAGAGTTTACTTCTGCTTTTGATATTTATGCACTTTCTTTCTTTTAATTACTTTATTGCACTTCACACTTTCAGGACACTATTGGGAAGACATGGTGAAATAGAGCATCCCTGCTTCTTGAATTTAGATAGAAAACTTCCATTTTGTTCTCATTATGTATAATGAAAACTTATATACAAGGTTTGAGGATTTTTCTCAAATGGCTTTTATCAAACTTTCTCTGTCTATTCCTGATTTTCTGTCAGTTTGCATCTGACGGTGTTGAATATTTTCAAAAATGTTAGCAGAGGTCACTTGATTTTTCTCTTCTAACATCAAGACTGAAATAAAACCAATAAAAATGGTATGCCCTTTATATCTATGCCATCTTTATCTCTATCCAAATCTAATCCAAATCTTGATCCCTTCGAAGGGAAGAGAGAACCACATACTATTACAGGGAACAGTGAGTTCTGGGTTGAGAAGACTGTCAGATTACATTCCAGAACAGATGTTTAAATATTCACCTCACAGAAGCATCAAAGTCTACCAACTCCAGTTTCTTGCCCATTCTCATCTATTCTAAATTTAATTCAACTCAAATGTCCATTCAGATAAACAGAAAATATTCAATATTAGGCACAACAATATTTAATACAAGTGATTCCTCATACAAACATTTTTGAATAGCTGAAGAGGCTCTAAATTGACTTTCTAGTACAAATTCCCAGAAAACACCACAAAATCTGGGTTAGCAGAGGGAGCCACCACCTGCACCACATTCAAAAAGTTGGGAAATGAAATAGTTGCTGTCAACTGCTGCTTTCTTCGTTGTCCCAGCTTAACTTGAATCTCAGGATCAAATATCTGCTGTGAGTATTTATTCTAGTTCTGTACCAACAAAATGAATGCCAGGTACACACTATCTTCTTTTTCTACCCAAATCACTCAGTGCAAGTCTCACACAAGTGCACCTCATTTGGTTTTCCAACATCTGCAGTGGAAGAATGTACATCAGTGTGGGAAAGAGTATTAAACAGGTGATCTATCATATCCATTAAGAAGTACACTCAAAATATCCCGATGTCCCAACCAAATGAGAAGAGTTTTGTCTGGTGGAAATGTAGGAAAATAGCAAGTCTACCTTCCCATCATGGATAATTTTTCACCAAGAATCATGCTTTGTCTTTCTAGAGCTTTAGTTGGAAAACTTAGAGTTTTCTGTTAAGAATATCTCCTGGTATGTGGCCTAAATTTCAATAAGGAGCTATTAATTAGAACCGTTATTTTTCTGACTAGGGATGTTTTTAAGGAACATAACCTAAAAGGTTATAAAATAAACACAGAGGGGCCCCTGGGTGGTTCAGTGGGATAAGCATCTGACTTTGGCTCAGGTCATGATCTCACCGTTCCCAGGTTGGAGCCCTGCATCGGACTCTGTGCTGACAGCTCAGAGCCTGGAGCCTGTTTCAGATTCTCCCTTTCAGATTCTCTCCACTTCAGAGTGTCTCCCTCTCTGTCTCTGCCCCACCACCGCTCATGCTCTGTTTCTCTCTCTCTCAAAAATAAATAAACATTAAAAAGAAATAAATCAATAAACAGAGAAAAAAAATCAACCCAGGTAATTCAAAGCTAGACCACTGAATAAATGATAGTACTTGTGGTAGGATGAATGATGATGTCTTATTTTTACCATTTTACAACAAAACCTGTCTTTTTGTCAAATAGTTCTGACAAAATAAGTAAATCTATAACATTATTAGACCATATCATTTTGTGGATAGAAGAATAAATTCTTTCATTTTTAAAAATAAAAAATAGATTATGAAAGTGTGGCCTCAGAACAAATGCATTTTTTATTGTGTTGATTTGCTATTACTTATAAATATACAATGTAGTCTGTCTTCAGAGACTGTACAATAATATCTCAAAGAAAACAAAGTGTTGAAATCATGTGGGATCAGCAAAGGTAAAGTGAACTTCAGCTTCTTTGGAGAGATTGGAAATAAAGTGGAAATAAAATTGCTAGATTTTATAAGGCAGGGATATATTAACTTGCCAAACAGACATCTCTATCTTGTGTTTTTCAGGATGAAATTGAGATTATGAAGCTCTTGAGGTAAGAACATTGGTCACAAATCAATAAAACCAATTACAGTCTGTTTTCAACTTCCTTGGTTTTGGGACTTTTGCATCACATAATTGTGTCGATGAGCTAAAAAAAAGTGTAAAAGTGAGTAGTTTTATTTTGATATATTTTATTTTACGGTATAAGTAGCATTTCTGTTCTTCAGTAAAACATTTATTGTTATAAGAATTTTATAAAATATGTAGACATATTTCCCGAGAGTTCTAGTTTTTACAGATAGAAAGTAAAATAAATGGAGACAGAAATACACTAACAATGCTTGGGAAAAAGGAAAAATGTGTAATATATCTTCATTTAGTCTTGTATACTAGTATTCTCTTTTGCTAACAAAATATTCCCTTATTATATGCAAATATGTCCAAATATGCCATACTAACAAAATAATGGTCATAAAACTGAGTTTATTCTAGGCACATAAAGTCAAATACTGTTAAACATGTGATCTTTATTCTATTGTACTGAAAACTTTAGTGATGTTAGCAGATATTCCTTTCACAAAATAAATATTAGGTTTTGCTTTGCTTTGTTGTTGGTGATGTTGCTGTTAACAGCTATTTGGAGAAGTCTTATCTTTTTCCCAGTAGTTTCTATAAAGACTGTTTATCACTATTACTGTGTCATTGGATATTAGGATCTTTTGTTAGCATCAGGGGAACTGAAAAAAATTCATTCAAGATTTGTCTTATTTAAATAGGTGTAAAAAAAAGGAAATCTTCACAAATAAATTACAGACTCCGATATTAAAATATCTTCTCTAACTTCTCTGGTAGTAAACATAATAAACAGAAGGAAAAAGGATAGGCAGAGCTACTTTCACAGGCAATGTAATTTCCTTTTTAGTAATTATAGTTTGGGGTACCTGGGTGGCTAAGCATCTGGCTCTTGATTGTGGCTCAGGTCATGATCTCATGGTTTGTGGGACTGACCCCTGCATCGTGCTCTGCTCTGACAGTGTGGATCCTGCTTTGAATCTCTCCTCTCTCTGTCCTTCTCCTGCTCATGCTCTCTCCCCCAAAAGAAATAAATCAACATAAAAAAATAATTATAGTTTACTACTTCCAATTAAGATGTCATTCTGAAATATTCGGTTGCTTATATGTGTTTCAAATATTTAAAATTTTTCCATCTTATGTATCAGAGGGGACACCTAGATTCTATCAAGAAGCAAGAAAAATTGATCTATGTTGAAATGTAAAATATAAGAAAGGGATAATGAAGCAAATTCCTTGGAAGGAAGAAGGGTAAATAAACGTAAGGCCACATGTTTGTGCTGTTTCTCAATAAAGCAGAACCTAGATTCAAATGGTGTAAAAACTGAGGAGGGGACAAAATAAAAAATGATCTATCTCTTTGTCTCTCGGGGCTTATCATTAGCCCCTTATTTGGTTTAACATGAATCTAACTGACACATTAAACTCTGTAAACACAGTTTACTGCAGATTTCCTTTTTGTTCTCATAACTCACTTGAATGACTCTAGTAGGAAGGGTGGTATTTGTAACTGTTAAACGAAGTATTAGGGGCTGGTGCTGGTGAGAAGTAACAAAGACAGCAAGGATGTGGGTCAAAAGATCTGCATTAGAGGTGTCTTTACTCAGTCTCCCACATGCACCTTGTTTTCTCAGAGCAGGAAGGGCATTGTTGTGTTGGCTATGTTATAGGATGCTGTTTGTCTATATCTGTAATGACCGAGTCACTATGTATTTTAATGGCAAGGTGTGTGGGTGTTGTGTTTTTTCTCCCTTCTACAGAATGAAGCAATGAAGGCCAAGAGGAAAGAGGTTGAGATCTCTCAGAATCCCACCATCTTAGAATTAGGCTGTGATGGTAATATTGGCATCATGTTTGAACCTGTCATCCCTTGTCTATATCACTGGTTCTACTCCCCCCAAACTGGGTGAGTGTTCAACTCTCAAAAGACAGAGTGATCTTCATGGCCTACTTGAGCTTGATAATTTTTAGGCCTGACATGTTTTAAAACAAAGTTGCTGGGGCGCCTGGGTGGCTCAGTCAGTTTAGTGTGTGACCCTTGATTTCAGCTCAGGTCATGATCATGGTTCCTGAGTTTGAGCCCTACACTGAGCTCTGCACTAACAGTGCAGAGCTTGCTTAAGATTCTCTTTATCTTTCTCTCTCTGCCCTTCCCCCCGCTTGTGCTCTCACTCTCTCATGAAAAAACAAATAAACATTAAAAACAAAAACAAAAAAAGTTGAATAGTGCATAGTCTATTCCTCCAGTTATATGGCTCCACAGTCTAAAATCATTTTGCCTCTCATTTGGTAGCAAATGCAACTTCTGCAAAACAACGTGTTTGAAGACCATATACAAAGGTATGATTATAGTCTGTGGGACAATATTCAGAAAATCATGGATTTCCTGGCCCAAATATTAATAATCTCACAATTTCATCCATTGTTCTTGCACTGGAGACCGCAGAGTGTTATATCCAATATTTATTGTTACTTGAGTTTTTAATAACCTTGGCTTTGGGTGGGAGAGAACTAAGTATTATAACAGAGATAACAGAAAATTCAGAATAAAAGGGAAATAAAGGTACCTTGTAGAAGGATGAAAAAAGAAGAAAACATAGGCTTGAAAATTTTATTACAAAGTACTTATTTGGGCACTGTCAAATTATAAATTATCTTCCAAAGTCTAAATACAGATCTGGTTCTGTAATCAATATTGGAAACTCACTTTTAAGATGTCAGATTTTCAGTACTTTATTTCAAAATGGAATTTTAAAATCAAGATCTTTATCTTATAACTCAAAGGCCGTGTAGATAAATTTCAGAAGATGACCTACAAGGATGTCAAAGTGAAATAATTTTTCATTGTTTCAGATATAGAAAAATTGCATGCCTGTTTTGTAAAGAATTTTGAATAGCCCAGAGGATACACAAGCCATCATGTTCACAGGCTTTGGCCATTTCCATTGTGATTTTATATCTGGGGACTTTTCTAGCAATTCCAATAGTTCTTTAACTAAATCTGATGCTGCATATACAGAGAAACATTGCTTTGGGCTGCTTATAGAGTAAGGCTAGCTCATGCCTAGATGTCATTAATAAATTATTCTTCTCCTTGTACTCCTTAACTGAACTGAAACCTGCTTATTCTACTTCTGAAGTGTCCTCTGTTCCTTTTCAATTTCCCAGAGTAATATCTTATTACGCTTTGTTTGAATCAAAGAAAGGCATGGTTGCTTTCTAACTTTAGTTTCATCATTCCACCTGTAGAGTTATATTACAGAAATAGAATTTGAATTTTAGGATCTTTTTCTATTTTTGATTTACATTTTATTTATTTTTGTTTTTTAAGTTTTTATTTACATTTCAGTTAGTTAACATACAGTGTAATATTAGTTTCAGGTGTACAATATAGTGATTCAACACATCCATACAACACCCTGTGCTCATTACAGTGCAGTTCACTTTTAATCCCCATCACCTATTTAACACCCCACACCACCACCACCTCCCCTCTGGTAACCATGAGTTTGTTCTCTATAGTTAAGAGTCTGTTTATTGGTTTGCCTCTCTTTTTTTCTTTTGCTCATTTGTTTTGTTTCTTAAATTCCACATATGAGTGGAATCATATGGTATTTGTCTTTCTCTGATTTATTTTACTTAGCTTAACACTCACTATTTCTAACCATGTTGTTACAAATAGCAAGATTTCATTCCTTTTTATGGCTGAGTCATATTCCACTGCATGTATGTCGATAGATAGATATCTCACATCTTTATCCATTCATCAGTTGATAGACATGGGCTACTTCCATGATCTGTCTGTTGTATCCTTTTAATTAAGTATTTTTGTCCTCTTTGGGTAAATGCCTACTAATGCAATTGCTGGATTGTAGGATAGTTCTGTTTTTATCTTTTTGAGGAATCTCCATACTGTTTTCCAGAGTGGCTGCACCAGTTTACATTCCCACCGGCAGTGCAGGAGAGTTCCCCTTTCTCCACATTGTAGCCAACACTTCTAGTTTCTTATGTTGTTGATTTTAGCCATCCTAACAGGTGTGAGGTATTATCTCATTGTAGTTTTTATTTATAGGTCCCTGATTATCAGTGATATTGAGCATCTTTTCATGTGTCTGTTGGCCATTTGGATGTCTTCTTTGAAAAAATGTCTATGTCTTCTGCCCATTTTTTAATTGGATTATTCATTTTTTGGGTGTGAAATTTGGTAAGTTCTTTATATATTTTGGATACTAACACTGTATCATATATGTTATTTACAAATATCATCTCCCATTTTGAAGGTTGCCTCTTAGTTTTGTTGATCTTTTCCTTTGCTGAGCAGAAAGATTTTTATTTTGATGAAGTCCCAACAGTTTATTTTTGCTTTTGTTTCCCCTGCCTCAGGAGACATACCAAGAAAGATGTTATTTTGTTTGCTCTCAAAGACCTTACTGGCTGCGTTCTCCTCTAGGATTTTTGTGGTGTCTGGTTTCATATTTAGGTCCATTATCAATTTTGAATTTATTTTTGTACATGGTGTAAGAAAGTGGTCCAGTTTCATTCTTTTGCATGTTGCTGTTCAGTTTTCCAAACACAATTTTTTGAAGAGACTGTCTTTTTCCCACTAGATATTTTTGTCCTGCTTTGTCAAAGACTAATTGTCCACATAGTTTTTGGTTAATTCCTGGATTTTCTATTCTGTTCTATTGATCTATGCATCTATTTTTGTGCCAGCACCATACTATTTTGATCACTACAGCTTTATAATATAAATTGAAGTCTGGAATTGTGATGTCTCCGGATTTTCTTTTCTTTTTCAAGGTTGTTTTGGATATTAGAGTGTTTTGTGATTGAATACAAATTTTAGGATTGTTTGTTCTAGCTCTGTGAAAAATACTGTTGGTATTTGGATAGAGATTGACTTAAATGTATAGATTGCTTTGGGAGTATAGACATTTTCATAATACTTAGTCTTCCAATCCATGAACATGGAATGTTTTTCCATTTCTTTATGTCACCTTCAGTTTCCTTAATCAGTGTTTTATAGTCTTCAGAACAAACTTTTCACTGTAAATAAACAACCTAACCTACACCTAAAGGAGCTAGGGAAAGAACAACAAATGAAGTCAAAAGCCAGCAGAAGGAAGGAAATAATAAAGATTAGAGTGGAAATAAATGGTACAGAAACTAAAAAACCAATAGAACAGATCGATGAAATCAGAGATTTGTTCTTTGAAAAAATTAATAAAATTAGTAAACCTCTATTCAGACTTATCAAAAAGAAAGGAGAAATTACCCAAAATAAATTAAATCACAAAGAAGAGAGGAGAAATAACAACCAACATCCCTATAGAAATACAAACAATTATAAAAGAGTATTATGAAAAACTATATGTTCTTCAAAATTGGACAACATTGAAGAAATGGATAAATTTCTTTAGAAATTTATAACCTACCAAACTAAAAGAGGAAGTCAGAGGGAAACTTGAACGGACCAATAACCAGCAAGGAAATTGAATCAGTAAAAAAACAAAAAACAAAAAACAAAAAAACCTCCCAACAAACAAAAGTCTAGGGACAGATGGGTTTACAGGGGAATTCTATCAAACATTTAAAGAAAAGTCAATACCTATTCTCCTCAAATTATTTCAAAAAATAGGAAAGGAAGAAAAATTCAAAATTCATTTTATGAAGCCAATATACCTTGCTACCATAACAAGATAAAGACTCCACTAAAAAAAGAAAACTATAGGCCAATATCCGTGGTAAACAGAGATGCAAAAATTCTCAATAAAATACTAGCAAAAAGAATCCAACAATACATTTAAAAAAGCATTCACTATAATCAAGTGGTATTTTTTTTCCTGTGTTGCAAAGGGTGGTTCAAAATTCATAAGTCAATCAGTGTGATACATGATATTAATAAAAGAAAGAATAGGAACTATATGATCATTTCAATAGATGCAGGGAAGGCACCTGACAATGTAAAACATCCATGATAAAAACTTCAACAAAGTAGCTTTGAAGGGAACATACTTCAACATAATAAAGGGCACTTATGAAAAACGCACAGCTAATATCATCCTCAATAGGGGGAAAGAGAGAAATTTTCCCCTATGGTTGGGAAGAAGACCAGGATTTCCACACTCACTGCCATTATTCAACATAGCCTGATAGCACGGAGCCTGCTTCAGATTCCTTTCTCTCTCTGCCCCTCCTCTTCATACATGTGTGCTCTTTCTCTCTCTTTCTCAAAAATAAATAAGTACACCTAAAAAAAAGAATCAATCACATTTACAATTGTACCAAAACCAATAGGATAACTAGGATGTTTTCCTTTCAAAATTAAGGACAAGAGAGCCAGAAAGAGGAATGGGAGGAAGAAATACACCCAATGTATATCTGGAACTACAGCTCAAAAAATATGTTGTCTAATTGTATCTAGAGGATGAGGGAAAGAATGTAAGCTACAAGTGAATGGAAGATGATAGCATTCTCAAAGAATATGAAGTCTGGAAAATAAGCCACTTTAGGAATAAGAGAATTGGAAATATTAAATAAGATACAAGAGAAGAACTTAGAAATGGACATGCCTAGGGCCCCTGGGTGGCTCAGCTGGTTAAGCATCCAACTTCAGCTCAGGTCATGATCTCATGGTTTGTGGGTTCTACTCCCCAGACGAGCTCTGCACTGACAACTCAGAGCCTGGAGCCTGCTTCAGATTCTGTGTCTCCCTCTCTCTCTGCCCCTCCCTGCTCATACACACTCTCTCCCTTAAAAATAAATAAACATTAAAAAAGAAAAAAAAAAGAAAAAGAAATGGACATGCCTACAGAATGGGCATTTGGAACCTTACATTGGAACCCAGGAAAAAGGTATAATTAGCTTTGACATCATCTTAATATATTTATTTATTTATATTTAAAGTTCTAAAACTGAGATTCATTGAGAAAATAACTAGTTTTTAGTGTAATAAGATGTGAACCATCTTCTCTACCCCATTTTTATTTGGATGAAGACTATTGCCATGATTATGACTCCTCACATTTAAGGTATTGCTTCATTTTTACTTACTTTTGGCTAATGTAGAAGATGATTAAAAACCTGAAGTGTGAGTGTTTTTATGTCATTGAAAAGGTGAGAAATCCCATTTAACACTTCTGCTGTAGCCCTTTGGTCATGCCTTGGCAATCAGTGGGTTGCTGCTGCTGCCTAGATTGAATATGAGGGTATTTATTTGTTTCCCAACTAAATAAATGACACACTGCCCTAAGTGATATTATTGCAATATAAAGTGGTTAAAACAACTTCCTTGGGATATTGGACATTATAGTTGTTCTCTGGGTCAGCTGAACTCAGATTGTTTCAAGAGTTATTGAATTTTATGAAACTCTCAGTTATTCCAAAAGCAGTATTACTAAACAACCTGATAGAATATTCCCTTTTTTCTCACATTCTTTAAACTAAATCTAAAGGCGGTGGGACTGTGTGTAAACATATTGCATCCCAAGCTACCCTAAACAGAAATTGATTTAACACAGCATCGGCAAGTATCTAAATCTCTGTGAATTAGTGAGATGCCTGTGATGAAATGCAAAGTAATTCCCGGTGGATCAAATCAGTGATCATCTGTTGTGTATGTTGAGTTTAAGTCAACTTATTTGTCTATGAAAGATGGGTTCATTAAGAACATTATAAAATAAATTAAGGTAGAAGATCCTATTAGGAGAGGAATGACTGCAAGACTCACTCTGCTTTAATAAAAATATTTTCTATTTGATAGCTGAGCTTGAGCAGAAAATGATAATTTTTTAGACAAAGAAAAAATAAATGTGAGTGTGCATTTACATCTGTTTCCTCTTAATTCCCTATAGTACAGTTTTGTTGCTTTATTATGATAGACTTTGTCATAAAGAAAAACATTTTTGTTCTCAGCTTTCCCACTGCTATGAAATAAAATTAGTTTCTGATAACATATAAATATAACTGGCCAGTATTTTTGAGGGCTAACCCAATCTAAGATTACCATATGTACTCAATTTCTCTTCTTTCCACAGAAATCTTTCTGAAATTATGAGTGGAGAGAGTAGACTATAAATTCTAAAATAATAATATTCATGCCATATGAATGTTGGCTGAAGTGTTGGTGTATCACCATCCACTGACTCCTACATCATAATTTCAGGGGACACTGGCAAGGATTTAAGTGGAATTTTTCCTAAAAATGTTATAAAGGAAATGTTGACACAGAACTGGCAGTAGTGTTTAGCCAAGTTTTATGTTAGCAGAAGGTCAGCTTTTGAGATCATGTTTTCTCTCCAGGGAGTGGAGAGTGGGGGAGGGAAATAGATCAAAGTTCCTTTTGAGTGGTAAGAGAGCTATAACATTTTATTTTCATAAGTTTTCTTATATGAAACTTCCACAAACTCCCCTTAAGAAATACAAATTACATAGTGCCTCTTCTACCTAACTTATTTGGGAAATCTCACAAAATAACAATCCTCCTGCTGGGTGGACAAATCCCTAGCTGACTGTTGTTCAAGAAAGTCTTGGAGGCAGAGATAATCAGCCTCTGGAGAATCCGTCAGGGAAAGAAAAACAAAGACAGCCTCATAAAGAGTAAATAACATTCCTGATAATATATAAATGTAGCATAGGATAGCAGCCACTTGTCTTAGTTATGGGCATTATAGTTCAGTGGTTAATAGAGAAGACTCTAGATCATGTTACCTGGCTTTGAATTCTTGCTCTACAATTGACCAGCCATGGACCTAGGGCAAAGATGAATAGTTTCTCTGTGTGTCCATTTCCTTATCTGTAAGGTGAAACTAATGATACCTATTTCATTGATGTTTCTGGGGAAGCTTAAATGAGTCAACACATAAAATGTGCTGTGAAAGAACGCCTGAGAGGTAGTAGGTGCCTCCTATCTATTACTGTGATTATTATTAACTCTGCTGTCTTTGAGCTTCTGGTAGGTCATTACAACTGGTATGTCCATCAAGGGGACAACTGGAGAGAAGATCATTCCTTCAGTATTTCTTCAAAATCAAGGAAGAAATATATCCCCTCCCACTCACAGTTTAATACTTATATTACCAAGCTAATAGAAGTATGCTTAATATTGCATTATTAAATATTAATTATTAATTATGTAGCATTATTATATATTATACATGTCACTCCAAAAATTTCTTAGAAAAGTAAATTTTACTTTATATCCACGTACATCTGCTATTAGCTTCACAAGCTATTGGTTGCTGAGAGGTGTGTATGATGTGAAAGAAGTTGGAAATAGGTTCTATTACCCAATTAATTGGCTTTATATATGTTGTGTCATCTCACTAGGCATATGGTCTTAGGCAAGATGTTCATGTAAGAAGTGCTTCAATTAATACAGTTGCCAACAACACAATAGTAATAATTATGGAAATAAGAAAATGAAACTGCTGATTTTTGTTTTTGCTTTTACAAGGGAACACATTTCTATCATCAAGGGTACATATTTAGTATGTAAGCTTAGCCTCTGGAGTCTGAAACATAAGTTACACAAATATAATAGTAGCACTATCCAAAAACATTGAAAATCTCAAATAAAACAATACAGAGAAAAGATGGAAAGGCCACTTCGCCTTATCTAACTGGGTTTCTTTTGTCAATGGACAGTACTACTTACATTTGGAATCTACACCTCCAAGAAATTTTCTTTTTTTTCTCTTTAAGAATTTTTATAACATTTACATATGTATATACATACATACAAAAATGAGTTCATATTCTTCATAACCTACTGTGCCTTTATTTTCTAATCTCACCACGTCTAATCAGTTTGTTTGTGCCAGTACTAACTGTTCTTTTTTATTCTTTTTAATGGTTGCATATTTTTTAAATAATTGTTATAATTCTATTGTCTCTTTTGGTAAACATCTGTATTGTTAACAGAGTTCTACTATTGTAAACCATGTTTAATTTTCTTTCTTTTTTTTTTTTACAAATAGTTTATTGTCAAATTAGTTTCCACATAACACTCAGTGCTCATCCCCAAAGTGCCCCTCCTCCAAGCCCATCCCTCCTCCCCCCACATCCATCAGTCCTCAGTTTTTGTCAGCATTCAAGAGTCTCTCATGGTTTGCCTCTCTCCCTTTCCCCCACCATTTCCGCCCTTCTTCTCCCCCTTGTTCCTCCGTCAAGTTCCTCCTAATCCTCCTATACGTGCACCATGTTTAATTTTCAAAAAAGAAAAAACTTCAGTAGTTAAATTAAACGCACAATATGGTAAATATTCATGGAAATATCAATTTATATTGTTTCACATACATCAGATTGGCAAAGACAAAAAAAAACTACCCACATCATATATGGATCAAGATGTGGAGAAATGGAAACTCACATGTACTGGTGGTTGATGTGTAAATTAGGACCCCTCTGGAGAAATTCTGGTAAATTTGAATGTGTGTGTTGCCTACGGTTAGCAATTCTTTTTCTACTTACTACAATTCCTCTGTATCTTTAAAAGATCTCCTAAGAGTATATCTGAGTAGTTCTTAACCTATTGGTGCTTTCAAAATATATGGAATATTGATAATTGCTACAGTCATTGGAGGATGGTGCTTGTAAGTAGTAGGAAGGGCCAAGAAAGCAATATACTACAAAGAATTATTTTGTCCACAATTGTTTTTTCCTTAAAATTTCCTACTGGATGAAATAACTATTTTAGGTAATCTGAGCCCAGACTATAACTCCATTTTACATTTAAAAATAAAGTACTGTTATAGGGGCTTCTGGGTGGCTCAGTCGGTTAAGCGTCCAACCTCAGCTCAGGTCATGATTTCACAGTCCGTGAGCTTGAGCCCTGGGTTAACTTCAAACAAGTAAAAATAAAAATAAAGCATTATTTTTGTATTAATAAATATACTCTGAATTTTCTTATCGTTGTTGTTTGGAAATTTACCATGCTTGTTTACCCTTTGAAACTGCCACTAATAGTAGTAAAACAGATCACAGTTTTTAAATCACCGATACAGCTGTCCTAAATCAAAGTATATTTAGAGCATACTTAAAATCCTTATGTATAGCCCTGTACCGATGTATTTTTACAACTTCAAACAGTTTATTTCCGACATCATGTTGCTTTTGGGACAAATTCTATGTTTATGAGCATGTCCCTGATTGTCTTCAAGTATAGCTGTGCCTGAGTATTTACATATTAAAATACATATTATTCAACTTAACTTACTTTAATTTGTTCTTTTATATAGTTTTTTCCAGATATGTATATAAGCTTGTTACATTATCTATGAATGTTTTCAAGTTTTTTTATGGTTTATTTATTTTTGAGACAGAGAGAGACAGAGCACAAGTGGGGAAGGGGCAGAGAGAGAGAGAGAGGGAGACACAGAATCTGAAGCAGGCTCCAGGCTCTGAGCTATCTGCACAGACAGAGCCCGATGCAGGGCTTAACTGTGATATCATGACCTGAGCTGAAGTCGGATGCATAACCGACTGAGTCACCCAGGTACCCCTATCTATGAATATTTTTAAGAGAAAGTAAATGTTATGTGACAAAATAGTTGCTATACAAAGAGGATGTTGGATTTGACTGCATTGAAAACCATTGTCATATAGGAATTTCTACACATGTGCACAAAGAATCATCATCATGAATGCTAATTCTAGTGTGACTAAATTTTGGAAATATAATTATCCCTTAATAGGAAAACAGATACTTCGTGGTCTTTTAATACCAGATACATTACATATCTATTGAAAAGAATGAATTCAGTCTATAAGTATTAATATATACATAACTTTCAAAACAATATGGAATGCAAAATACTTTATATATTGATATTGTAGTATGGAATAGATTATATGAAGTTTAAAATCTGCTTATCCTCTTTATATATTGTTTGCAGAATTATACATATGAGACACATTATAGAAGCATGCAAAACTTCTAAACACTAAGTAATGGCATTTGTTCCTCCTGAGAATGTAGCAAAGAGGAAACTTGGAGGGTCTCCTACTAGAGACCTAAATTCTATCAGAAATATTTCTTAAATTAAAAAATGGGTATGGGGGCACCTGGGTGGCTCAGTCTGTTAAGCCTTCGACTTCGGCTCAGGTCATGATCTCACGGTTTGTGGGTTCGAGCCCCGCATCGAGCTCTCTGCTGACAGTTAGCTCAGAGCCTGGAGCCTCTTTTGGATTCTGTGTCTCCCTCTCTCTCTGACCCTCCCCTGTTCACACTGTCTCTCTCTCTCAGAAATAATTAAAATATTTTTTTAAAAAATGGGTATGGATTTTACATAATTATTTTAAATTTTAATTCATTTGAATTATTTCATTATAACCTTAAAAGTGAAATTATATAAAGACGAACAATTACGATGTTAAGTTTCAGGTACATTGGATGAATTCATATAGATTAAAATATAATCATGTAACAACTAATCTCACACCAGGACTATATTATAATATCAAAATGAATGGATTCCTTTTCTTTTTTCCCAATACTTCCTTCAACCATACAATTTCAATGTTTGTATTTACACCATGGTTTTCTTTCACAATGGATTTCTCTAGTGCTTCTAATCATCTTTTCGTTTCTTCTTGAGAGAAAGGCAAGTAAAAGGAAATACATTTTCTTCGTTCAATTAATAGCTTTTGGGTATTTAGTCACCCTGTTTGTTAAATGGGTTGGCACGCACTGAATCACTTCTAGGCCTGCTTCCTAATTATCACACTCTGAATTCTTTTTATTATATGCTCAGATTTAGGTCCACTATACATAGGATCCCATATCTCACTCTTTTTTTTCCTCTGTATTATTTCCCCAAATTTTGTTGTTGTTTGCTTTCGCATGAAGTTCTGGCTTAAAAACAGTTTTCCCTAACAACTCAAAGACCTATCTCATTACCTTATAACATCTAGTATTAAAAAGCTGTTTTCAATCTCATTTTTAAAAAATGTTTTATTTGTTATTGTGAGAGAGAGATAGAGACAGCATGAGCAGGGGATAGTCAGAGAGAGAGGAGTCACAGAATCCAAAGACAGTCTCCAGGCTCTGAGCTAGCTGTCAGCACAGAGCCCTATATGGGGCTCAAACTCATGAACCATGAGATCATGACCTGAGCCGAAGTCGGACGCTTAACCGACTGAGCCACCCAGGTGCCCCTTCAATCTCATTTTTGTACTTTGTAATTATTCTGGCTTTTCTTCTCCGTAGGATTTTATGCTTCTCCATTTTTCCTTGAAATTATATTAAATTGAGTAATTAAAAAATTCTATTTGCTGCTTTTTGACTTTTATTCTCTGAAAAGCCTTACCAGTGTTGTTTATGCGATTACTCCCTATCCCCTCACTTTCTTTGATGTCTCACTCTGGTTGCCCAGTTAGGTGACATTGACTTTCTGATTTTCCATGACTCCTGCACTATTTTCTTATGCTTCTTATCTTTTACTCTCCCCCCACCCCCTTTTTTTGGGTCCTATTTCCTGTATTATTTGCTTGGCTTTTTCTCTTAATCTTAATTTAAATGTTTATGTTGGCAAACTTTTTTATATGCTACTGTAGTAACAAATAACTCTAGAATCTTAGTGGCTTACTGCAACTATGGTTGGTTTTTGGCTGCTGTTACATGCTGGCTATAGCTGTGTTCTTTGTCTTGTTTCCTTTGGGAGACATAGTGAAGATAGAGCCAGTCATCTGGGACCTTCTGTTTTCATGGCAGGAACAATTGTGTATCCAGGCAATAGCTATTAAAGTTTCTTCTTAGATGTGGTATATGTTATTTCTGCTCACATTCTACTGCACAAAGTAATTCACAAAAGAGGGCCAAGCCTAACATTTTTGCAGTGGGAAATAGACCTAGCAGAGTATTCTACAGGCCCAGGAGAGGATTACAGAAATACTTTGAATCTATACTATGGTGATCACTCGTCTTTATCTTTCTTTTCCTCTGATTGCCTCCTTTGTATATTTTCTTGATTTCTCCTTGATTTATTCAAATATTTTAAATATTGCAATATTTTAAACCTTTCTGTGAATTCTAATTAGGTTTTCATTGTTCTTGTTATTCCCATCTTTCCAGTAAGTTATTCATATTTATTCTTAAGGACAGTTTTTCTATTGTTTACACTGATCCTTTATACTTTTGTTGTTGGTTTACCTCAATTGCCTGTGATGCCTTAGCATATTTATAAATTATTGACTTGCTTAATTTATTAAAATAGTAGGGAATCATTTCCTGTACAATTACCAGATTCATCTTTGAATGAGGAGCTCTCTCTGTGTGTGCATGCTTGTCAGAGAGGTTATACTTTATTTGAGCGAAATGTAAGAAATCAGAGATGATGGGCTTTCTGGCCCCCAGATCAAGCTTGGGTGGGACATCAACCTGGCTGTGTCAACCAGACTCCACCCCCTCCCTCCTGACAATTGGCTTCCTTTCCTTAGAAGTTATTTTTCTGATTTCAACTGGAGGTTGAATGCCAACAGTGGAAGTACAAGGTGGGGAATAGTAAACGTGTGTGCTGTGGGTCAATGAGGGATACATTCCACATGAATTCTACAATGTGTTCACCAGTTCGATTACTTTGGCTTCCAGTCCTCTGATACTCCAGGAGGGCGCCTCCACGGCTTCAGCCTTTTCCCCCACACATTCATTCCCCTGATCATTGAGTTCACAATCAATTTTGATCTAGTAATTGTTTTTTCCACCTAAAGTTCATAATATTTCATCTGCTGAAGTATCTTTTATCATTTTCAATTCCATTGTGAGTTTATTACATTCTTAAGACATCTCCCTCTTTTGTTGTCAATGATTTTTTAGCAAGAAAGAAAGGAAAGTGAGGCCTCTCCATCATCTTGAACTAGAACTTGTTATGTATACTTTTAATTATTGAGAATAACTAATTTCTCCTCCAAACAATGGTATTAATTTATTCTCTCAAGATTAATGTATAAAAAACAATAATTTTACCACCTGCTAACAGAAGATACAGCAGTATTTTGTAATTATTACCAATGCAAAAGAAGTAAGATGTTATCTTATTGTGGCTTTCACTTGCATCTCCTTGTTAATAATTAAGCCAAGTGTTGATCATGCATGTTTATTCGTACTTTTCTTCTAATTATCTACTCATTTCCTTGCCAGAGTGTCGTATATTGAATTTTGTTACCGACTCTAGAATAATTTTTCTAATTAGTTATCTTTTAATTCTTTTATTATGTCTCTGACATATAGATTTTTATGTGATTAAGTACATCTTTTCAATTTTCGAATTTCATATATTTTTAGAACATTTCATCTAACTCCATATTGTTACATTTTAATACCGTATTTTTCTTCCTTTGATGACATTTTGTACCTTTATAATTTTTTGTTTTACAATTTCAACCTTAATGAGCTGAAATAATTTTTTTGTGATATTATAGACTTAATTTAATTCTTCTCCATATGTATATAACAGTTTTCCCAAAAACAGTTTCTTTTTTTTTTTTAAATATTTTTTATTTATTTCTAGGAGAGAGAGAGAGCGTGAGCAGGGGAGGGCCAGAGAGAGGGAGTCACAGACTGAACCAGGCCCCAGGCTCTGAGCTGGCAGCCAGCACAGAGCCCGACGCGGGGCTCGAACCCACGAACCGCGAGATCATGACCCAAGCGAAAGTCGGACGCCTAACCGACTAAGCCACCCAGGCGCCCCTCCCAAAGACAGTTTCTTAATGCCTCCTCATTTCTATGTTATTTGAAATACATTAATCCTGTACTCACAGAGGTGAGTGCGTGCGTGTGTGTGTGCGTGCACACATGTGTATATACATATATATCTCTTAGTTTTAATATGGCTACCTTGTTCTATTACAATTTTTTTCTATATTCATATTCTAGCAACAACAGAATATGGTTTTATTTAGCATTGATGTTAGAATATTTTGATATCTGATAAATAAGAGTGCTCTACTTTTAGTTGGTTTAGCACTTTGCACTTTCCTTCTGAAGACTTTAGCCTTTCATTAGCCTTGATAACTTGGAAAATTAGGAACCACTAGTTTTTAAAAAATGTGTCTTTATTCCTCTTGGTACATACTCTCTTCTAGATAAATAGTTTATTTCAAATGACTTATTTGAAATACATGATTTTTTAGTGGGAAAAATAAACAGACATTACATTAAATATGTCAGCATGAATCTGGCATATATTTCCATTATTCTCTTTCTAATATGTTCTTTGTTATGAATTATTACTCATCTGGGCTTGGACATATCACAAACAATTTGTTACTAGGTCATTTATAGGCTTTTATTGCCTTTCTAACCATCCTCCTCCCTACCTTTTCTATAGTCTTTTATTATTTTCTATCTTTTTGAGTTTTTCTGTTGGTGCTGATGAATAAGAAAGTTAGTGGGTTTATGAGTTGAAACACTGTATAAGATCTAATAATTATTCAACTAGTATCTTGGGTTTTTCTGTAGACTATTGTATAAATTATGAATTATATTGATTATTTATTCCTTTCCAACTTTTTAAAGACTTATTTTTTCAACCTATTTTGTGGTATTAAAAAGTGCTTACCACTTAGAACATTCATAGTAATGACAAAGAGATTCTGCAGATTCAGGGAAAATATTTACAAAGGACATGTCTGATTAAAGACTATTATCCAAAATATACAAAAATGTCAAAACAACAATAAGAAAATGAATGACTGGATTAAAAATGAGTCTGGGGCAGCTGGGTGGCTTAGTCGGTTAATTGTTGGAGTTTGGTTCAGGTCATGATCTCATGGTTTGTGAGTTTGAGCCCACCTGGGGCCCTGTGCTGACAGCTCAGAGCCTGGAGCCTGCTTCAGATTCTGGAATTCTGTCTCCCCCTCTCTCTGCTCCTTCCTCACTCCCCACTCCTTCTCTCTCTCTCCCTCTCTCTCTCTCTCTTTCTCTCTCAAAAATAANATTTTTGAGAGAGAGAGAGACCAAGCATGAGCAGGGTACGGGCAGAGAGAGAGGGAGACACAGAATTTGAAGCAGGCTCGTCTCCAAGTTGTCAGCACAGAGCCCAATGGGGGGCTAGAACTCACAAAGTGTGAGATCATGACCTGAGCTGAAGTCAGAAGCTCAACCGACTGAGCCACCCAGGAGCCACAGCAAATAAATTATTTAAAAAAAAAAAAAAGAGTCAGGGCACCTGGATGGCTTAGTCAGTTAAGTCTCTGACTTTTGGTTTAGGCTCAGGTCATGATATTGAGGTTTGGGAGTTTGATTCCCTTGTAGAGCTCTGCATTGTCAGTGCGGAGCCTGCTTCAAATTCTCTCTTTCTTTCTCTCTCTGTCTCTGTCTCTTTCTCTCTTTCTGCCCCTCCTCTGTGGGCACACATGTGCATTCTCTCTCTCTCTCTCTCTCTCTCTAAAAAAATAAATTAACTTTAAAGGATAAATAAAATTTTTAAATGAGCCAAAGACCTTAATAGGCACTTTACCAAAGATATACAGATGGCAAATAAGCATATGTAAACGTGCTCAACATCATATATTATTTGAAATACAAATTAAAACAACAAGGAGATATCACTGCATACCTATTAAAATTATCAAAATCTGGAATCCTGATAATACCAAAAGCCAGAGAGGATGTGGAGTAATGGGAACTCTCATTCATTGCTAGTGGAAATAAAAAAGTTTGCACCATTCAAAGATAGTTGAGCAATTTCTTATAAAAGTAAACATACTCTTAACATATGACCTAGCAATCACATTCTTTGGTGTTTATTCACCCAAAGGAGTTGAAAACATGTCTGCACAAAAACCCGCACATGGATTTTATAGCAGCTTCATTCATAAGTATCCAAAGTTGGAAGCAATCAAGTTGTCATTCAGTAGGTGAATAAATTGTGGTACATTGAGACAGTGAAATACCATCCAGTGGTATAAACAAATGAACGATCAAGCCACGAAAAGACATAGAAGAAATTTAAATGAATATTAATTAAGCAAAAGAAGCCAATCTGGAAAGGCTACATAGTATATGATTCCAACTCTATGATATTCTGGAAAAGACAAAACTATGGAGACAATAAAAGTGTGAATCTTAAGGTAAACTATGGTCTTGGCTTGATGATGGATGATGTGCCAATATACGTTGATCCCTTGTAACAAGCGTACCTCTCTGATGTGAGATACCAGTGGGGGCAGGTATGCATGTGTAAGGGGAGGGAACATATGGGAAACCTTAAACTTTCTATTCAACTTTACTTTGAATCCAAAACTGCTCTACAAAAATAAAGTCTAATAAACATAAAATTTTAGTGATAATGACAACAAAAACACGTCTTTTTGCTAAACCGTATTTGGAGTGTATCTGTGAAGGAATGATGTTTATGATGGGTTTTAGTTTCTTCTAAATAGTGAGGGAATTTTCATAGTTTCTGTTATTATTTCTAATGCTTTTTCATGCCATAAATTTTTGAAGAAACTCAGAAAAAAGGAAAGGTTTGTTTGTTCTATGATTGGACATTTAGAGTTATTTGAAAACAGTAGAATCTCTAGTAAAAATAGCATGCACTTATTGAATATTGCTAAAATCCTTGTTTTGATATTTTACCAAGTAACATGTGACAAGCAGGGGTATATTACATAAAATTTGATGAGCCCCATGAAAGTTGAATAATTTAAAAGGAAGAGATATTGCAATCCATTATGTAGCAACATCAAAATTAATAATAATCTATAGTCACAAAACCAAACATTTGTGTAGTTTCTTTGGCAGGAATGAGTTAACTCAGCAGGCTTTGATTGATTATTCACATCCTGCACATGCCAGAGAAAAATCTGTTTTCTGGACTGTCCTTTAGCCTGCTTCTTGGAGATAACCTCTGGCCCCGTGGAATATTCTGTCTGATAAGAGACTTTTTATATGCCGACAGCCTTGTGTCATGCTGTACCAGTCTGACTAGAAAAGTTGTCCTTCACATTCTAACAATGTGGTTTATAGTGAATGCCTGCTTTTTCTCCAAGGTACGATGCCCGAGTCTGAGAAGCTGAGGTTACTCATGCGGGTGCTGCATGCCTACATGAATGACCCCCAACAAAACACCTGGACATCAAGGTTCCCTGGCTAGTAAGACTTTGCATGAGTAACCATACAACATTCATGGGAGAATTGTGAGTCCCTGTGGTGACTCCGCTGGGAGGGAACACCTAGAAGAGTGTGCCTGGCTTCACTTGGACTTCACTCCATACCTCTTTTCCTTTTGCTGATTTTAATCTTTATCTCTTCACTGCATATAACTGTGGGTAAAATAGTTTGTCTGTCCCATAAGTCCTTCAAGTGAATCATTGGCTTGAGGGTAGTCTCGTGGACCCCTGAGATGATTGTATATGAACATTCCTAAGCTTTATTAAAATGTCAGTTATTGGTATATTCACATATTCATTTCAAAGTGTACTTGTGAAAAATATTGTTGTAACCAAACTGTGGTCCCAGTGACTGAATATGGTCTAATAACTTTTGTTGCCTTAACTGTAGCTATTTAAAATTTGTCAGATGTGATGCAAGTAGAATTAAATAATTTTTCTACTGAAAGTTCAGTTCAAGGCTGACATTTAAACATATCCAAATTTAAAATGAAAGAGTTTGAGAGAAGAGTGGGGATTTATTTAAGATTAAGGAACATACATAATATTACAGTTTTTTTCATTGATAAAACTTGTATCTCCTTTTCTTTGACAATGCCTAATAGACGTGACAATTATTTTTAGTTGAAGTTTTTGTCTGGCTTAACATGAATTTTTCATCAAGGGTGGTGGTGTTATTCATGTACTATTCAGATTAACTAAAGAATGTTANGATAGACGTGACAATTATTTTTAGTTAAAGTTTTTGTCTGGCTTAACATGAATTTTCATCAAGGGTGGTGGTGTTATTCATGTACTATTCAGATTAACTAAAGAATGTTATTAAATGTTGGATTACTCTTGAACTCCTGGGATGATCTTGCCTGATCATAATATGTTGTGCTTTTTATACACTTCTAGTTTGTCATATGATATTCAGATTTTTAGAAGCTGAGTCATAAAAGTAATCCTCTTCTGTCAAATTGTCTTATCAAGCCTACACTTGCCTTATAAAACTTATTAATGTGTGTATTTATTTATCCTTTATTAATCTAATATTTAATAGTTGCCACCTTTGTGCTACTAGAATGACATAAATCCAGGAGATAGACAATAACAAGTGTTGACAAGAATGTATAAAACCGGGAACTCTTATGCATTTCTGGTTTAAGTATAAAATAGTATAGGCATTTCAGAAAAAAAGTTTCTTCAGAAGTTAAAAATGAATTTAACAAAAACCCAAGAAACTCCATTTCTCGGTATTTCCTATGAAAAGTTAATTTAAAAAAGATATGGAAATAATCCAACTATTTATTAACTGATGAAAGGATAAGAGAAATGCTTATATTAATACAATAGAATTCTATTAAGAAATAATAAGGAATGAATCAACTTTGCATAGCACAAGAGTAAGTTTCTGCTGTTTCTGTTGTTAAACTATTATTTTCTGTTTCTGTTGTTTCTGTTAACATCCCCCAAAATGGTATTGTTAGAATATCAAAACTGAGGCTCAGAGAAAAAATGGAAGTTTAGTAAACAATGTGAGGAATATTTCTATATCCCAAATGAGGAGCAGAGGAAAACATACATTGTTAAAGAAAGTATAGGACATTTGGAACATAGTGAAAGTTTCTCCTATGCATTATTTTAGGGTAACAGGAGAGGGAAGAAGGAATGTAGCAATATTTGAAAAGTTATTGCTTGGGAAGAAAAGTATTCATAAGTTGAGATAATATTACCAAAAACTAAATTAACAACTTATGGATGAGAAGAAGATATGGATACTATAAAAATACATAAATAACTATTGACTTTTCAATATAAATTATAGGAACAGAAGATAATGGCATATGTGATGTGCTGAAAGAAAATATATCAATCTAGAATATTCAGCTGGTTAGCAGAAATATCTAAAAAATCAATGTGATCATTATAAAGAAACAACATATTTCTATATTTTTTTTAATGTATTTCTTTTGGAAATCTACATTGGAGTGAAGTTAGATTGTGTATTTGTTGAGATTTATTAGATACTGTTAAAGGTCCCCAATGTTAGCTGCTATACCAAATTATATAATCCCCAACAACAGGTGAATCTCATGGTTGCTCATCATCTTTATCAATATTCAGCATCACTTTCTGTTTTTTTTTATCACTGTAGAGTGTGTTTTGGTATCTAGTTGTGGTTTTGATTCATATTTTCCCAATGACTATTTATTCTTAATACTTTTTCACATTGTCAAACCATTTGGAAATCATACTAGTAATTGTTTAAGATTTCTTTCCATATTTTTAAAGTGACTTGTGTCTTTCTTTTTCTGATTTGTGTGAATTTATTTTCAACTGATGATATTAATAATAATCTTGTTAGCACTGTTATTCATAGAAACACCATATTAAAAACAACCCAAATGCCCATCAACAACATAATGGGTTAATAAAATATGGTATCTTATACAGTGGAATACTATACAGAAATGAAAATGAATAAAATTCTAGGACATACAACAACGTGAATGGATATCACAAACAGAATTGGGAGGGAAAGAGGTAAGTTATAGTTGACTATAAATGCCATATTGATTTTCAACAATAGGCAAAACTAAATCTATTATGATGATTGTTAAAAGATGGTTAACTTTATCAAGGTACGTTAATGAATGAGTGGCAGAATGAAGAAAACTTTGTTTCTAGAAATTACTCTATTTCTTGAGATAGGTGATATTTAGGGGGATACTCACTTTGTATAAACTCATCAAAGAAGTGCTTATACTTTTTTTCTG
The DNA here is from genome assembly GCF_008692635.1 of Crocuta crocuta. Taxonomy (NCBI): domain Eukaryota; kingdom Metazoa; phylum Chordata; class Mammalia; order Carnivora; family Hyaenidae; genus Crocuta; species Crocuta crocuta. Next base: position 10,109,491 of record NW_027532015.1, read on the forward strand.
TCTTTTTCATTCTGAGTTTACATTAACAAAAGAGAATAAAATAAAATACAGGTTGATTTGATACTGTAAGTAACAGAGAAAGGATCCATTCAATTAATTCAGTCAACGACAAATTTATTTTATAGATGATTTACTGATTATCCACAAGTTTTCCCCAACATGTAGTATCTTTAGCTAACATGTTTTTGTAACAATATAAAACATTATCTTTTTAAATAGACTTTTAGTGATTTCTTTCAAATAAAAATAGATTTCTACTTTCTGGCAAAAAAACCCTATTGACAATCATAATTAGAAAGTTTTTTAAATGTTTGGAAATCTTGTACTCCTTTGTGAGCTTATGTTGAAATTTGTCCTTATACTTGTGTGCTGTAGAAATGTTATTTGACTCAAATATGAAATTGCATTGCTTTCAACATCATTATCATGCCTCACTTAAAATGTGTCTCAAACTTGTAATGTCTTTTTAAAATTTTTATCTTGCAGCTAGCAATGACATTAATTTAGAATGATGTGTAATTTGCAAATAGCAATTTTGACATTCAGATAGATCATTTCTCTGCTCAAAGGAGCTTCCAAATTGCATAAAATTGTGTATCATTTAGTATCATGGAAAGTTTTATTTTTTGCAGCTTTATAAGAAATTAAAACCCAACCTGTTGTAGTAGAAAAGTCTGGAAAATTAAGATACAAATATATCAGTTATATATTCTTTGAGGAGACATAGACACAGTTATACTTTTACCTTCTCCAACACAGTCTACCTGCTGCATCGCAAATATTTATTTATTTTAGCAAATAAAAATGTAAAAACAGGTAAGACATAACTAAAGTGTAAATTATCTTAAAAAACCATTTTCCTAAAGCTTATATTAAAAATGCAGGGAGGATAAAAGAAAGATTTTATTATAGAGATGGCTGTATATACAGGAAGGGTAGTGTTGAGCTGAACTGAAATATGGAAATTTATTTGATAATGTTTTGCTTAATTATTGAAAAGATTAATTTCTGCCATTTATTTATTTTATTGAAACAATGTTGTATCATTATAAAGATCCTCCAAGAATCCCAGATACTTTTTTTTCTTTTTAGAGTAACTTTTTTGCTATTGATGTGACCCTCCTGCCTGCTGGAATTTTTGTCCTTACATAGTTCTCTGCCACACTGAAAACAGCCACTTGAGAAGCGTACATACATTGGGACCTGTTATTTTGAAATACTCTTGAGACTTGGATACTATGTTAAGAAACACAAGGCAGCTACATGGAGGTATTAATGGAAGGAGGGGGGAGAGGGAGCGGGAGAAAGAAAAAGAGAGAAGTCTTTTCAGCAGTCTGAAGGTTTTATTATGATCAAAACTCATTTATTTTTTTTGTCATTCTTTATCACCAGTGTATAATGTAATCTCTATATGAATGAATACATGAATTATTAAATCAATTAAATACATCTCCAGGGGAAAAATAATTTGTGGCTGGATTTTAAAAATTCTATTCGTATGGTAATGAAGACTGAGAGAGAATTACCTTATACCTGTTCATTCAGAACAACAAAGTTAAAAGAGTTGAGTTTACATCCTGAAGTTTGTAGATTCCAGAATAGTGTTCTCCATTTCTACTGCAGTTACTCTTAACGGTTTGACTCCAGTTATGACCAAATGTAAAAAAAAAAAATCTGGGTTATGAACACTAGGGAGTGAGAATAACAACCAGGAATTTTACCAATTTCATTGTTCGAGAGCAAGCTGAAGTTATCAGAATCTGGAAAAATAGCTGAAACATAAGAAAGTACATGGTTTTTGAAGGATTTTAAGGCATTTTAACTAAAAATGAAGAGTAGTATCCATGAAACAAATAGGTTTATAATAACAAGTATAGACATAAGAGTGTAAGACAAGAGTAATAGCAATAACAAAGCTAATGAGTGCTGCACTGGAATAGGGGTACTTGTACTCTGGCTTCCTATGTATTCTCTTGCCATTTTAGATTAATGACTTCAAACCTATACTTATTCATAATCAGCAAATAGGGAGAAAGGATGAATCATGGGGCTGATGCTAGGCTCTAATATGTGTAGAGGCAAGGGAGCAAGAATAAGGATCTGGGGTCATAGTGACCACCCGAGGCTCTCACCCAGCTCACAGTAGCATTAGTCATCGGGGGTAAGCCCGGCATGCTGATCTGTATGTAGGTGGAACAATGATTGTCAGGGCTTTGCCATCTAGGCCTGTGGTATCAGGAGTTAGAGATAATCCTCACCACATAGGGCTCTATTCAAGTGCACCCCTGACTTGAGCTGAAAGGAAATGATGTCAGTTTCTAAGAGCAAAATTTTCAGAATATCCAACATGACTACATTTGAGGTTCCAGGGCCTTGGTACATAAAACCTGTCTAGTTATCTTTCATAGCTCTATTTTGTATATATTTCAGAGGCACTGGTAAAAAGGAAAAGAATGAATTAGGGAAATTCCTTAGAGTATCAGTAATCTAAAAATGAAAGGAGCAGTTAGAGTTCATTTTGAAAATGAATATGTTTTAAATCAAAAATAGGTAATTATGGCAAACATAGATATTGCTGGTCTCTCTCCTTGATGTCCCTTGGAAAAACTGTTTCTATAGTTGCCATGGTATGATTCCCAGGAAGTGATGAAAGTATTAAAAACACTAATATGGGTCAAAATGGGGAATTGGGAACTTTTCAAAATGATTTATTCTCATTTGGAACTAATTTAGAATTGGAATATGAGCCACACAACATCTTTTTTCAGGGTCTGATTTTCATTTCTTCTTATCAGCACCTAATTCCCAATCTTCCATGTTTCATTTGTGGACTCGAAGTTATTTTTCTTTATAGGTAGTTTCTGTGTTCTTATCGATCTCCAAACTCTTTGATGTGGTTGCTCCAGAATCAGGTAAGGACAGTGAGAACATATTTTCCTTATCAAATAGTACAGGATGTAAAGGCAGAAGAATATTATAGCAATACATACTATGTCACTTTATTTTTATTTTTTTTAATGTTATATTTATTTCTAGGAGAGAGAGAGAGACAGCGTGAGCAGGGGAGGGTCAGAGAGAGAGGGAGTCACAGACTGAAACGGGCTCCAGGCTCTGAGCTGGCAGTCAGCACAGAGCCCGACGCGGGGCTCGAACCCACGAACCGCGGGATCATGACCCAAGCGAAAGTCGGACGCTTAACCGACTAAGCCAGCCAGGCGCCCCCATACTATGTCACTTTATTTATTTATTTATTTTTTTAAATTTTTTTTTAATGTTTTATTTATTTCTAGGAGAGAGAGAGAGAGAGACAGCGTGAGCAGGGGAGGGTCAGAGAGAGAGGGAGTCACAGACTGAAACGGGCTCCAGGCTCTGAGCTGGCAGTCAGCACAGAGCCCGACGCGGGGCTCGAACCCACGAACCGCGGGATCATGACCCAAGCGAAAGTCGGACGCTTAACCGACTAAGCCACCCAGGCGCCCCATATGTCACTTTAAATTACACTTTAAAACATATTAATTTATGTGTTTTTTACACTGTATTGAAGGTGAGATCTTTCCTTGGACAGAGAGCAGTTTATTGTTGCTGGTGATTGAGAGCCAATGGAGTATTAGAAAACCATCTGAAAGTTTTTTTACTTGCATTTTAGCCAACAGAGGTTGAATTCTTTGATTGTCCTTTACATCTTCACCACACCACGATTCCATTAACTCTACTTTCCAGGAAATGCTTTGTAACTCATTTAAAAAGTTTGTTTCATAGATGATGAAGCAAATACTCCATTGGTTCTCAATCACCAGCAACAATAAACTACTCTCTATATAATTTATTTTATATATTTTAGTTTTAAAATACAATTCTGTTTAAAGGTACACCAGTTTGATTTCAGATTAATCTCACCTACAAATTGAATAACATGATCTGACTTCTCTAACTCCTATAATGTTTCTACTCCTTGATAGTAACCTATCCTTTGCCAATTTCTGTTAAAAATCCCATGAAATTGAATTAATATATAAACATATAAAGTAGCTGTTGCAAATCAGAGACCTCAATTCAAGCCAGCAGATGTGTTTTATTGAGTTATGATAGTGAAATTATCTTTAAAATCATTTATAAGTTGTTTTGACTGAAAAGACAGAGTCCAATTGACCAGCTTCACCATAAATCTCTTCACACTGTTTTACTTGTGTAGTGTCTATGAGCATTTGCAATTTTACACTTCATTTAGAGTAGCAGGTGTCTTACCTGATCTATAAGGAAGAGCAGATCACAGGAAACAGATCAAATTTGTCAAATTTCTGAGTCACCTTTGATTCTTTTAAAGTGGATCATATTCCATAAATCCATTTTCCCATTTACAAAGGGTAAGTAAAACCCTAGCAGTCTCTGAGACCATCCTGCAAAACTCTTTACAATGATGGATATGTTCTATAGTTGCATTCTTTATTACAGTAGCCATTCACTATGTATGACTATTGACATAATATTGACATAATATTTCATGTGTTAATATTAATTTTTCCAAAGAACCTCAACCCCTTTCTCCTTAAAAAGGGTATTATGAGATATCCCATTGTGTGTTTCCTCAGAATTTTGACTGGCATGGATATCTTTTAATTATTTGTCAGCCCCCAAAATGTTCACTGAAAGGAAAAAGCACATGGTAGTAACTAAGACCACATGTTTTCTTCTGGGGTCAGTGTTGAATGCTGGCTGTGGATATAAAGGAAACTTTTACCCCAACTTAAATTAACCTATGCCTCTTTCCAGAGAGCATTTTCTAAAAACCTATGATAGTTAAATTCATTTTCTGTGAAATAATGTATTTTCTGTGAACTTTATTTTATGTACAATAAAATCTCATTAAATTTATTTAAAGTTTTTTTAATGTTTTATTTATTTCTGAGAGAGAGGAATGGACAGCATGAGCAGGGGAGGGTCAGAGAGAGAGGGAGACAGAATCCAAAACAGGCTCGAGGGTCTGAGCTAGCTGTCAGCACAGAGCCCTATATGGGGCTCGAACTCACGAACCCTGAGATCATGACCTGAGCCGAAGTTGGATGCTTAACTGACTGAGCTACCCAGGTGCCCCTCGTTAAATTTATTGAAGTAGTCTGGATAAGCAGTAGTGTCTCGGATGCTGGGCTCCTGCCCAGAGGCCTGACACTCTAAGAACTGACTTAGCCTGCCATATGCTGATGCTGGTGTCATTTTCCTCCTTGTTGTCTGGCCTTTAGAAATAATGTTTTAACTCTTCACAGATGGTGATAAATAGCACATACTTTACAAAGTCTTTAGGAAGACAAACTGAGGATGGTGGCAACGAAAAGAACATTGAGAAGAAAATTAAAAGGTAATTTTGGTGTCTCATGGTATATTATACTTGGAAATATTTAGATGGAATGATAACAAAAGAGAAACAAGGACTCAAATAGGACTAAGAACTTCAGGATCAATACAGTAATAACTACTGCAGATGTCTTCCTCACATTTTACATGTCTAGTTGCTATCTTGCTTTCTTCTCACAGCTTTTGACTATAAGTTCTTCCTCAGGTTATCAATCTCATGGGCACACTCAATCTTTATTCCAAACTACATCTTGCTTGAATGAATTCATGTGACAGTTCTGGTTCAACTGGCTGGTCTTGACCCCAATAAGCCTTGCCGGACTTTCCAACATTTCAAGTCTCCTTGCTTCATAAATACCTGCAGGGCAAATGCTGATGGCCCATGCCCATCAGACGTATATTAGTGTGTGTGTGTGTGTGTGTGTGTGTGTGTGTGTGTGTGTGTGTGAACCAAAATACAATGGCACTTTTTACTTTAGGAACTTTTATAAGGTACCAGAAATAAAACTGTCCTTTTATCTTGAGCTTTTCTGCTAAACTTAATTGTCTTTATGATGGATCATGATCATTTCAGCTCTCCAAAATTACTGTCGCATTCCATGTGGGCGTTGGATTAATTTAAGGCCAGTCCTGGAAAATATCACAATTTTCCTAGATATGGCAAGCTCTTGTACTCCACAATTCTCCCCAGTTTAATCCAATTCGTCTACTTCTCTCAAGGCATGAAGCTTGACATATTGTTCTTCCCCTCTCCCCCAAATCTAAATGAATCTTTCCAAAAAAACCCTTCACCTTTCCAACATATAGACATTTACTCTCTCCTTGGGGAACAAATAGACCTCAGTCGAAAATGATTTTACAGAGATTTGTAAAGACTTGGCTGAAACCCTTCATATATTCATCAATACTATTATAAATCAGGCAAAAGATTAATATGACAAGCTCTATATATTTTTAAAATAGACTTTATTTTTTGAGAACACTCTTAGGTCCATAGCAAAATTGAAAGGTGATTACAAAGAGTACCCATATATAGGCACCTGGGTGGCTCAGTCAGTTGAGCATCTGACTCTTGATTTTGGCTCAGATCATGATCCCAGGGTCATGAAATCGAGCCCCACATCAGGCTCTGTGCACTAATCATGGAGCCTGCTTAGGATTCTCTCTTCTTTTGACCTTCTTCCCTGCTCACATTCTCTCTCTTTCTCTAAAAAAGAAAGTTCCCATGTATCCCATATATTTCTGCCTCTACACATGAATAACTTCCCCCACTTATCAACATCACCACCCAGAGTGATATGTTATTATAGTTGATGAATCTACCCTGATACTTCATCATCACCCAAAACCATAGTTAACATTAAAGTTCATCTTGGTATTGTACCTTCTATGGGTTTTGATAAATGAATAATGCTATGCATCCACTATTATAGTAAGGTATGAAATTGTTTCACTGCCTAAAATCCTCTGTGCTCTGCCTATTCATCTTCCACCTCCCCAAACCCTGGCAACATCTGATCTTCTTATTGTTTCTATAGTTTTGTCCTTTTGGAATGTCATACACTAGGAATCATACAGTATGTAGCCTTTTCAGATAGGCTTCTTTCACTTAGTAATATGCATTTTAAATTTCCTCTATTTCTTTTAATGGGTTTGGTAAATCATTTCTTTTTAGTGCTAAATAATATTTCACAGTAAAAATACACCACAGTTATCCATTTACCTACTTAAGATTTTGGTTGCTTTCCAGTTTCAGCAATTATGAATAAAGCTGCTATAAACATCAGTTTGCAGCATTTTGTCTGGATATAACTTTTCAAGTTGTCACCAAGGAGCATGATTGGTGATTCATATGGATAGATTATGTTTATTTTTTTTTAATTTGAAAGGAACTGCCAAACTGTCTTCTAAGGTGACTATACTATCTTGCATTCCCATCAGCAATATATGAGATTTCTTGCTCTTGCATATCTTCATCATCATTTGTTGTCCGTAATACAGAGTTTGGCCATTCTAATACGTGTGTAATGGTATCTCATTGTTGTTATAATTTGCAGTTCCTTGGTGACATGATGTAGAGTATGTTTTCATAGGCTTATTTGCCACTTGTATATCTTCTTTGGTGAGATGTCTGTTAAGGTCTTTGGTCCATATTTTAATCAGATTGCTTTTTTTTTATTGTTGCTATGTGACATATGGTGTTGAGTATCTTTTCATATGCTATACATTTTTCCAGAACAAGAAACTGAATTCCCAGGGTTTTGGATAAGGCAGCTTTGGATAAGGCAGTTCAGGAAATAGCTAGCAATAGGATAAAAAAGAATAAAATAGACACATGAAGGGAAAGTGGAATTAGTCTTTGCCCTCATTTGGCAATCACAATATTTTTCCCACTACAATCTTCTCGGGCCCCTGGCAAATGGGAATTTAAAATATTCATTGCTATTAGGTGTTAGCAGGCATAAAGTGTGCTATTTGAAATAGGTGGTAACTTCTAAAAACTGTGATAGACTCACAGTGTAGAATTTTGATTTATGGACATTACCTCTGGATGTGTTGGAGAAGTAAAAGGAACTTTGAGGGAAGCAAAAACACTATATATAATCTACATCTATTTCTATATCAGCCTTTCTTCCTATCCATCCATCCATCCATCCATCATCCATTCATTCATCTTTCTCCTAAAAATTAAATTTTAAAGGTAATGAAAATTTAAAATGCTGAAACCGTATAACACATTTTGTCTTCCTCAACTGGTGAGTATGAGGTATGCATGATGACAAGGCCTAACAAATGAGTAATTTATGTGTCATTTAGTCCCTAAAGTAACTAGCTAGGAAAATTTAAAAATGAGTTCACTTTTTCTCTTTTATTCCATTTAGACTTACACTCCAAATTTGGTTACTCTCTCAAATATTTTTCTGACATTTCCCTGTCTACCTATTTGTGCTACCTGTACTAATAGCAGTATAAAGAATAAACTAAAAAAAAAAAACAAAAACAGTAGCCCAAAGATTCTATTTGTAGATAGACAGTATAAAGAGAATGAAGTGTTCACTCTGATGTATTTCCTCTGCTTGAAACATATAGTGTTGAGCTGGATGGACTGTTGGTCTGGAAGCAGTCAGAGGCAGTTGGGAGACTTTCCCCCTGTGAATTAAAGGATGAAAATTTGCTTCACAGGAAGTAAATGACTGGAGCTAATCCCACTTCAAGAAATCACATGTTGAGATAGAGCTAAACACTGTCTAGGGACCCAAAATTAATAAAATTGCAGACTTAGGGAGGAAGGTATACACAAAAGTGTAACTAGATATGAAATCAATCTTCCTACTGTCTCAGGGATTGAGCTGGCAATTTACACGTATTGGTTTTGTTGTTGCAGGACCTTGTAAAATCTAAAAAAGTTTAGGATCTGATCTGATATTTTAATAGCTGGTTGAAGAAAAGAACAAAATGTCTGGCTGGATATGGGGTAGAGAAGGATAGAGAGATAAAAGATGAAAAAGAGAGTGGGGGAGGAAAAAAGGGAGGAATCTACAACCACATTTAAAACAAGTGATGAATATAAACGCTGACAAGAACAGCCAATAAAATGGAGCATTTTATGATAGGCTTCATCCAGATGAACTTTAAGCAGTTTTGCAAAATGAAAAAAATGAGTATATTTAGAATGTTCAAAAATAAAAGGACAATATGTGTAGAAGTGTGTTAGATTTCTACAAATGCAAAATAAGTTTTGTAACTATTCCTTCTAGAGTATAAAATCTAATGTGTCATTTTACCTCAGATGTTTTAAGCACACTAACAATAATAGCAAAGTTATAAGCGTGTCTGTTTCGTTGCTTGTCAGCCAGATACTGCTCTCAGCTTCTAGAAGTCATTCATAGGTCATTTCTATGTGGCTCCCTCCATGAACAGTTCACAGCACAGCTGTATGCTTCTTCAAGGCTGACAAGAAAACTTTTACTTCATGTCTCTTCCTCCAAGGAAGACCTAGACCCTTCCTAATAGTAAGGCTCACCTAATTTGGTCTGACCCACTGAAGACAATCTCTATTTTGATAAACCCAAATCAACTGATCAGGGACCTTAATCACATCTGTAAAATCCCTTTACACTTACCATATATGTGATGATTTACCTAGTCACAAGAGTGAAATTACTTTAGATTCACGGCTTCCATCAATAGGAGCAGATTACACAGGAATGTGCATTGAGGTGGGGCAGGTATTTTGAGGACCATCCTAAAATTATGCCTACCAGATCATCTTTAACTAGAAGTCCAGTGAGTTCTATTTGGCCTACACCTCTTTTACATCCCTTTCAAATTGTAGCAAAATTATTTAAAACGATGGTAGTTATAAGAAAACTAGACTTTCTGTAACCTGAAATCTAACTGAAGCTATGAATAGATATGTAAAATCAGTGACTTGTAGAAGATATACAATCTACAGTACCATATTACCTTACATGTTTTAATAACCCTAACAGTAAGAGCAAAGTTATAAATTGAATCCCCAGAAGCATCAGATAGATTCTATCTAGGGTTATGGCTTGAATTAGTGTCCTACGGCTGCCATGAGAAAGTGCCACAAGCTGGGTGGCTCAGAACAACAGAAATTTATTGTCTCACAGTTCCAGGGGCCAGAAGTCCAAAACTGAGCTGTCAGCAGGGCTGTGCTTCCCTGGAAAACTAGGAGAAAGATCCTTTTTATTTTCCTAGCTTCTGGTGATTTCTTGATGATTTTTGACATTTCTTGGCATGTAGATGTAGCACTCTAGTAACATGACCATCTTCTCCCTGTGTGTCTTTATATCATCTTTCCTGTGCATGTCTGTCTCTGTGTTCAAATTCCTCCTTTTATAAAAACACCAGTCATATTGGATTAACCTACTCTAATAAGCTCATTTTAACTTGATTCCCCCCATAAAGACCTATTTCCAAATAAATATTTCCAAAGTATTGAGGGCTAAGACCTCAACATAACTTTTTTTGGTATAATTTTTGAATTTTCACAAAATTCAACCCATAATATGGGCATCTTTAATCCTAGCAATTTAGGTACTGAAGACATGTTAGTAAATTTACATGCTCTGCCATTTTCTCCTTTCCTAGCATTGTGTCCCAGTTCTAGGATGGAACGTAACTTTGTCATATCAGTTTTGTTCTTAAATATCTCTCACTTCTAAACATTTTTCTTCATCCCTACTAGTATATCTTTAGGGCAAACTTCTATCATCGCTTATTTGCACTACTAAATTGCCTTGCATCTACTTTTGCCCCCATACAATCTCTTCTTTTTACTGCAATTAGGGATATTTTTCAAAGTTCTTCTAAGGTTCCCATTATACTGAGGATAGTAAATACAATCAAACTCTTTCTGGTAAGACCCAGTGAAGTGGCCCCTGGTTATCTCTTTAGTCTCTACTGAATCCGAGCAGCTAACTGATGTCTTCTCACAATATGTTGGGTGTACTATCCTATCTTCTACCATAGGACCTTTGCGTATGTGTTTTTTTTAATCCTTTCTCAGTAATGCTGTTCTTAACTGTCTGTATCTTCCTTAACTTGATGAACTTCTAGTGATTTTTCTAATCACATCTTTAACTTCGCATCCTCAGGAAAATTTTCCTGACCTCCCATTCGAGATGAACTTCCTTTGTTGTGCATTGTTACAGAAATGCAGTTTTCTGACAGAAAACTCAGACTTTCTTGCAATTATGTAATTATACTTTGATAACTGTGATTATTTGAAAAATAGTCTCTGTGCCACCAAACCATATAGTTCGTGAGATCAAAGACTGACTTTCATTTCTTTCATTTCATTAGGAACAGTGTTTATCAGCTAGTTAAGTACAAATATTTCTTCAATGAATAAAAGATTTTGCTTCATGACACAGAGTATTTGTATCTAATCAACTGTGATCAGGTTTAGGCATACAACACCAAGGAAGACAGAGAGCTGATCTGGATAAATGATTTCCTTCTTAGGCCTTTGGAACCTACGGTATACCAGAACACTGGCTGGGTAGTGCTGAACTGAATGGGTAAAAACATACTGGTTACGTGCCTAGATGTCTGAGGTCTGTAGTATTCAGATGGAGGAAACTATCTTGCAGGAAATAAAGAAAGAAAAAAGGAAAAAGAACAAAACAACAGGCCTGGCAAGATAAATGGAAATGCAGATCATGTGGTCCTCGCTTCAGTTTCTGGTTTTTGTGTTCCCTGCTCTAGTCCCCTTAGCTGTGTTCACAGTATTTATGTTGTGTGAAATTCCTGTTTCTCCATGGCTTGAATCCCATTTAAGAATAATTCTGCTTGAATAACCAAACATGCCTTGATTCCACCAGCTCATATTCCAATTTTCAAATATAAAAATGATCATGTAAAAGAAATCAAAGGAATAAATATAAGTAAATTATGTCTACAAAAATAATATTGAAGACTTTATGCCATAGACCTGATGAATAAATATGTCTAGGATAATATTTTTCTAACACAGGGCAGAGCTCATTTGGGAGTGATTCACAGAGGAAAATACATTTTTTAACTTTAAGTTAGAGGGAAATTATGTTTTTCAATAAGTTCTTCATTTCAGCAACTATCCATAAATTTATTTAAAATTCTCTGAGATGCATTCAACATTTCTTTAAAACTCTGTATTTTCAGTGAAATATTATTTTGATTTTGGCACTAATGATATTCAACTGTTTATCTCTCTCTAAATGTACCCAAAGAACCCTTCTATCGTGTCTCCTACTGAGCACAAAATATGCTAACATAGTCATTAGTGTTTCTAATTTAAATCCATTAAGAAGGGGAAGATAATATTGAAGATGTTACCAGTTTGCAAAATAACCTAATTTATATGCATTTTCTACTCAATTTCTCAATTCTAGCTCTGTTGCCAGAGCACTAAAATCATTTTAAACTGTTCTCTCAAAATATCCTGAGACCATTTAAAGTAGAAAGACATTTGTGATTCAACTCTTCTGTAGAGCTAAAAGAGGAAATGGTGGCAGGTTCCCTCAAAATTAATACATAAAAAATGTATATCTATATACATACATAACATAATGCTCACCTTCCTATGCTCTTGTAAGTCACCCTCCAAAGTTATTTGACTCAGAAAATCTTCCATTTTTACCATATTTGTTTCCTTTATGTTCACCCCAGTGATTTTGTCATCTAGATTATACATTTTTCTTTATTAAAAACATTTTTGAAATCTTTTAAGGTTGTCAAGTATTAGTAGGATTTTAAAGATTTTTCAGTTTTCACCGAGGTGGATAATAGGTGATGAAAACTGTACAGAAGAAAAAAAAGTAATATGCTCTAGCATTGTGGATTTTTGAAAGCAAGAATTCCAAAAAATAAGTAAGAACTGTGGGCAGGTGGTGATTTATCTATGTTATCACTTACCCCAAGAGCTATGGTCCCTGACCTTGAAAGCAATCCATAAGATTTGTAGAATCTACAAGTTTGAAAATCTTGTTGCAAACTGAGGTTGCATTTCTGATTCTACCCTTAAAAATACTGTGGTGACTGACCTTGAAAGAAATTGCTTATATTCCCAAGTGTTATTTATTTCCTGAGAAAACAATATTTGTTATTGAGACTGGACAATTTTAAAAATTGCCTCTGTATAGACATATGCACTTGGTATTTCATTTTGTGTTTTGTTATACTGCCTCATTTTAAGATATATGTAGAATTCTTTCTGTTTTCCCGATGAAGATGAATTATGATGTTTATATGATGCTTAAGTGAGTCACAGACAACTTCATTTTGGATTTTAGTTTAACATATGAAATATCCCCCATCCAAAATATAGTCAAACCCACACAAGGGACATAAAGCAATTTGCCATTATATTGGTAACTGTGCAGAGTTTTTGTTTGTTTCTAGAATAAAAGTGTCATGCACTTGGAAAATAAAATGTCTTTTATAGTAGCTCAGTCCTTAAATTCTTATGCTATAGCATATAATTGACCCTTAAATTGATTTTGACAATATTTTTAAAACATCAAAAATAGTTTATTTTAGAAATCAAAATTAACTGAAATATAAAATGCAGAAAAAGTATTTTGCAGCATTAAAAAGGTAATTTTTGTGTTATCCTCCCCCAGCTACTTAATCAAGTCACACTATGTAGCAAGCATCTTGGTTCAGATTGGAAGTGATCACATAAGAAGTTCTAGAAAAGAGAAGGAAGTAGAAACTCCCAAGAAAACAATAAAAGATGTGGGTGGAGAGGGTTGTATATTTCATTAAGTATGTTCTCACACCTAATGCCTTTTCCCCCCATTTTTTCACCTGTCTAAAGTCCATACTTATTTTAAGATTTCAGCTTAAATCCCATCTTCTCCATAAAAGTACCTCGGAATACTTTGGTGTGCTCATCATAAAAGTAGCTGACATTATGTGCCAGGTAGTTTTATAAGCATCTTTCAATTAATTTACTTTCTTCTCCTAGCTATCAGAAAAGTTAGGTCTTTATATGTGAAAATGTGGAGACTTTTAGAGGACAATTTAGCACTGAGTCTCATAATTAGAAAACATTATAGTTTGGAACCAAATTCAGAGTATCCAAAATCTGTATGCTTATCCTCATGTCTAGAGGCTCTCTTCTTTGAAGTATTGGCCTACCTAATTAATTTATACTTTTATTCTGTTTTATTTTTGTGCCGTTACTCATCTTTTCATACACACACATCTTACTTTACAAAGCTGGATGTAATTTTCCTGAGTACAAGGATGCAGAGAACCGTACAGTAATAATGCTTAAAAAAAAAAACAAAACAAAACCTGCTGAGTTTTTCTTAAGTAATGGTAGTAAAAGGTAACATCAAGACCTGTTGGAAAGGTGATCTTCCTCCTGGACATCTCCACAATTTAGACCAACAATCTATTGCTGCCATTTTGAGTTGGGTAATTCTTTACTGTGAGGCACTGGCCTATGCATTGTGAAATGAATAGTAGCATCTAAAGCATCTTCACACTAGATGCCGGTGACACTATTCTCTTCCTGATCCAGGCTTATGACAATATGTTTCCAGACATTACCAAATGTCCCATGGGACACCAAGTCACTCCCAGCTGAGAAACGCTGCTTTAGACGGATTTCTTGTGTATTATATGGACGGATTTTTCTTCTTTGTAAATTCTGCTTCTATTCTCCTTAAAGAAGTTCAGCCTTGTAATGAAACATAGTTCCTGTCTTCTTCATTTTCATTAGAACCAATAAACTATTTCAAGATATCTACCAAGAGTTCTGTTAGTCTTGCCTCCACTTAGGGACAAACATAGATTTTTTTTTAGCTCTTTTAAGGGAACATATTTCTATACCTTTCAATATCTTGCATCCCCTCCTATTTAGGTTCTTCAGATTGTCCATGATCATTATAAAACATGAAATGGAAAACTGAAGTAATTTCTAAATATCTATTTCCTGTCATTGGAATACTTTAATTCTGTATCTGCAACAAAATATTGCATTAATTTATTTCTGACCTTATGGTTTTTAATCTAGTGTTTTTATGAAGAGTATTTTAGATCTTGTTTTACTTTTTGAAACTTGAAATACCAGCTTTGTGAGATTAACACAATTTAACATATCTACATAGAAATTAATGTTTTCTCTACATAAATATATTAAATTGTTTCTGTAAGTAAGCAATACATTCAATTATGCATATATTTAAGTCACTGTACTCTAAGGTGAACTTTTTTTCTGAGTTTTCCTTTATTCTTGATGACCTGCATAGTACTTGACAAGTAGTAAAAATTTGAACTCAGGGCAATGGCTGTCTGCAATTTTGAAATGACTACGTGAGTTAAATAATTTCTATGGAACACAAAATTAAAAGTTACATACAGAACATAATTCTCCTAGGTGGATTATTTGTATAAACTCAGCTGTACATGGATTATTTGGACGGATCCCTCATGAGTTCAATATACATAAGAATGAGATGGGTCATATAAGAATTGTGTTATTCAGAACAATTCCAGTGGAAGCCAAAACCAGAAGAAGATTTGAGAAAGAGTTGAGTGTTTTAAGAAAATAGCAGTAATGTTCTGGAAATTCTCTGTAATTTATTTATTTATTTATTTATTTTTATTTATTTCTAGGAGAGAGAGAGAGACAGCGTGAGCAGGGGAGGGGCAGAGAGAGAGGGAGTCACAGACTGAAACAGGCTCCAGGCTCTGAGCTGGCAGTCAGCACAGAGCCCGACGCGGGGCTCGAACCCACGAACCGCGAGATCATGACCTAAGCGAAAGTCGGACGCTTAACCGACTAAGCCACCCAGGCGCCTCTCTCTGTAATTTAATTGGATATGAAATATCATAAAGAGTAAGATAGGGGCAAAAAATGGTAGCAAAAAATTAACTGGCTTAAGGAGATGCAAAAAGTAGGAGGAAAACTTTTGGGTGATGGGGATGTTCTATATCTTGATGTGGCAGCAGTTAAATAACTGTGTATAGATCTCAAAGTTCACCAAACTCAGAACCCATATGTATAAATTTCAGTATATGTAAATTATACCTAAATAAAGAGATTGGGGGGGGCATGTCAACAGTCTCAATAACAGTTGTGTAAAGTAGTCAGAATTGGAAGTCCCTGCTCTAGATGTCACTGTCCCACTGGGCAGGCCCAACTAGTCTGTCAGGAGGGCAGTGTTTCTTGTTAAATGAACTTTTTCATAGAAAACTCTGACTGAATATTATTATTTTCAGTTTCTTTGTACTTGGGAATATGTCTTATAATGAATCCAAGGGAGCATGTTAAGAGATTGAGACAGCTATTTTTAAAGTATTTTAGAAAAGAAATATTTTTAAGTTGTTGGTAAACATTGTTGTATATTTATGTAAATGTATATGAGGTTTTGCCTTGCTTAGTATTTCAACATCACACATTTACAAATCATCACATAGTATCAGATTTCCACATTCTTCCTGATACTATAATTATAGTTCCATTAACAAATGGATGAGGCAATAATGCTAATACACAAAATTAAATTGCAGATTAGCTCATTGCCATAGTAACCAGATGAGACTTTTAAATTTAATCATAATTTGTTTTGAAGAGTATTGCCTTCGAATTTTTTGTACACCAATAATTTTTGTCAACATCTTTGACATAAGACGTGAAAAATTACATAATGCTTCTAATTTAAGAAAAAATTATTTTATCTTTAAAGTTTTAATTTTTGATGAGTCCATTAATTTTAATAAAAAATTCAATTTTAGGGTTTTGGTCACTGAAATATATTTTTATATGCATGTTCTATGAGTTGAATTCTTGGAATACTTTTTTTTAATGAAGTCACAAATATTTTTCAAATGGTGTGTAGACATAAACAACCAAAGAGAAAAGGTAATTGCAGCTGCATAGACTGAAATTGAGGCAAAATTATCAATAACTTTACATTTTTATGTTGATTGAAGTTAACAAGGTTTTCTACACTTAGCAATCACTGTGTGAGGCATGCATTCATTCAGAGATGAATAAATAAATAGTATTCTACTTTTAGAAACTGTCGTTAACTGTTAAATGAAAAACTTCTGCACAGTGAAGGAAACAATCATCAAAAGCAAAAGGCAAGCTACAGAATGGAAGAAGATATTTGCAAATGGCATATCTGCATTTGGGTTAGTAAACAAAATGTATAAAGAGTTGATACAACTCAATGCCCAAAACCAAATAATGCAATTAAAAATTAGCAGAAGACATGAACAGATATTTCTACAAAGAAGACATATACATAGCCAACAGACACACGAAAAGGTGTTCATCCGCACTTATCATCAGAAAAATGCAAATCAAAACTACAATGAGATACCACCTCACCCCTGTCGGAATGGCTAAAATAAACAATACAAGTAACAACTGATGTTAGTGAAGATGTAGAGGATAAAGGAACACTCATGCAAGCTTAGTGGGAATGAATGCAAACTGGCGCAGCCACCTGAAAGCAATATGGAATTTCCTCAAAAAGTTAAAAATAGAACTACCATACAATCCAGCAAGCATACTACTTGGTATTTACCCCCCAAATACAAAAATATTAATTCAAAAGTATGCGGGAGGTACCTGGGTGGCTCAGTTGGTTAAACATCCAACTTCAGCTCAGGTCATGCTCTCACGGCTCATGAGTTCAAGCCCCAGGTCAGCCTCTGTGCTGACAGCTCGGAGCCTGGAGACTGTTTCCCATTCTGTGTCTCCCTTGATCTCTGCCTTACCCTGCTTGCACTGTGTCTCTCAAAAAAAATTAATAAAACCCAAAAGTGTACATGTGCCCCTGTTTATAGCAGCATTATTTACAGTAGCCAAATATTGGAAACAGCTCAAGTATCCATTATTGATGAATGGATAAAAAAGTGCATATATATATATATATATATGGAATATTATCCATATATTCCAATACATGGAATATTATCCAGTCATGAAAAAAGAATGAAATCTTACCATTTGCAACAACATGGATAAAGCTAGAGAGTATAATGCTAAGCAACATAAGTCAGAGAAAGACAAATAGCATGATTTCATATGTGGAATTTAAGAAACAAAACAAATTGCAAAGGAAAAGAGAAAGAGAGAATCAAGATACAGACTCTTAACTATAGAGAATAAACTGATGGTTACCAGAGGGGAAGTGGGGGCGGGGAGTGAGATAGGTGATGGGGGATTAAGGCATGCATTTGTCCTAATGAACACAGGATGATGAGTGTAATTGCTGAATCACTATATTGTAAATTTGAAACTAATATTAACATTGTATATTAACTAACTGGAATCTAAAAACAAAAACAAAAAAAGTATGCAAGCAAACATAATTAAAACACTGCATGATATTTCTTTAGCAGAAATTGTGCAATATGATTAAGTGCTAGTATGAAGAGTACTTAATTCTGTTAAGTGAATTGAGTGAATATTCCCAGAAACAGCACAATTGATTGACTTGAAACTTGAAAAAATGAGGGAGTTTACCACATGTGTCAAGTGAGGGAAGTCATTATAGCCAAAGTGAATACAAGTTGAAAGTTAGTAACGCACATAAAATTTCAGGCATAGGGCCACCTGGCTGGCTCAGTTGGTACAGCATGTGACTCTGGTCTTGGAGTTTTAAATGCGAGCCCTATGTTGGGTGTAGAGATAACTTTTTAAAATAATTCTCTTAAATGTTTTATTTATTTTTCAGAGAGAGACAAAGCATGAATGGAGGAGGGGCAGAGAGAGAGAGAGAGAGAGAATCTAAAGGAGGCTCTAGGCTCTGAGCTGTTAGCACAGAGCCTGATGCAGGGCTCAAACTCATGAACTGTGAGATCATGACATGAGCCTAAGTCGGATGCTTAACTGACTGAGCCACCCAGGTGCCATGAGTGTTGTGTTACTTAAAATAAATCTTAAAAATAAATACATAAAATAAAATTTCAGCTGTAAAATTATTTTTTCTCAGTAATACAAAGTGATAACACAATTTTCTTCTAAATTAATCTTGCTCTTGAGAAGTCCAGATTATCAATTATTTCCTTTATTGATGGTGACTTTGGTATTGTATTTAAAATGCCATCATTATGCTCGAGGTCAACTAGACTTTCTCCTTTGTTCTAGGCAGGCTTTAGTTTTGTGCTTTACATTTAGGTCTGTAATCCATTTTTAGGTAAGTTTGTGTAGTGTGTAGGGTCCGTGTCTAGATTCATTTTCTCACATGTGATATGTAGTTGTTTCAGCACCATTTGTTGAAAAGACTATCTTTGCTCTAGTACTTTTTTTTTTTTTTAATTGAAGCATGATTAACAGTGTTGCATAGTTTCAGTTTGCATTAGTTTCAGGCATACAATTCTGTGACTCAGTGTTCATCAAGATAAGTATAAACTTGATCCCCTTTATCTATTTTATCCCTCCCCTCTGGCAATCATCAGTTTGTTCTCTGTATTGTCTTTATTCCTTTGTCAAAATAAGTTGACAGTATTTATTAGAGTCTATTTCTGGGTTCTTTATTCAGTCTATTTTTTCAGCAATACCATACTATCTCCTTTCCTGTAGCTTTATAGTAAGTCTTAAAGTTTTGTCATTCCTCCAAGTTAGTGTTCTTTCAATATTGTGTTGGCTATTCTGATTCTCTTATTTCTCCATAGGAACTTTAGAATCAATTTGTCAATATCTACAAAATAACTCACTGGATCTACAGATCAAGTTGGGAAAACCTACATCCTGACAATGAGTTTTCCCATCTACAAACATAGGAAACATATCTGCCCATTTATTCATTATTTTGATTCCATATGGATTTTGTACATATTTTGTTAAAACTTTTAAATACGTATTTCATTTGGAGGGGTATTAGTATAAATGGCATTGTGTTTTTAATTACAAATTCTTCTTATTCATTGCTGGTGTATAGAATATCTATTGATTTTTGTAGCCTTCTTCCCTGCAAATTAGCTATAATCACTTTTTAGTTCTAGGACTTTTTGGACACTATTTTTGGATTTTCTACATAGAAAACAAGGTTATCTGTAGACATACACAGTTTTGTTTCTACTTTTCCAATCTATATGCATTTTAATTCTTTTTCTTGCCTTATAATTTTAGCTAAGACTTCCAGTAGGTTGTTGAAAAGGAGTGGTCAGAGGATACTTACCTTACCTTTTCCTGATTTTATTGGGAAATTTTCTAGTTTCTCATCATTAAGTATGATGTCTGCTGTAGATTTTCTTTTTCTTTCTTTCTTTTTTTCTGTAGATGTCTTTTATCCTGTTTAAGATGTTCCTTTCTTTTCCTAGTTTGCTGAAAGATTTTATCATTAAGTGGATATTTGATTTTGTGTCAGATTATTTTCCAGCATTTATTGATAAAATTTTGCCTCTTAGCCTATTGATGAGATTACATTAATTGATTTTTTAAATTTTGAACAAGTCTTTCATATCTGGGATAAATCTACTTGGTTGTGGTGCATAAATCTCTTCATACATTGTTGAATTTGTTTTGCTAATATTTTGTAAAGGATTTTTGTATCTATGTTTCATGAGAAATACTGGTTTGTAGTTTTCTTATAATGTCTTTAGTTTAGGTATTAAGATAATGCTGGCCTTATAAAGTCTCAAATATTCCTTCTGCTTCTATTATCTGGGAGAGATTATAGAAAATTTGTATAATTTCATCCTTACATATTTAGTATAATTCACCAGTGACTCTATCTGACCAACTTATCCATTTATTATCGATTTTTTATATTCTTATATAGTTTGTGAGAGATCTCTATTAAACTTCTTTGTTCAATCTGCCAAATTTATTCAGAACCTGACAATTTATGAGTTAATTGGTATAATGAGATTATTTTTTTCAGAAGTACTTCTTGCCAGTGGGAGAAGCTATAAGGGCACAGGTAATTCAGAAATGAAATAGGAAGCTTGCCAACTGTCCAGATGACAGATCATTAAAAATCTGGGTTAAGGAAATCATAAAGGGAAATTTTTGAGAGAATTAGTGGCTGATTGTGTTTCCTAAGCTAAGGAAGAATAAATATTTAAGAAATATCAGCTGGTCAGATAAATAAAATGCTTCAGAGGGATATTTAATTGGAAGACAAAGAATAGGCCATTAAATTTGGTATTCAAAGGATCACAGATGACCTTTAAAAAAAAAAGAGTCTCATTAATGTGGCAGAAAGAACAGCTAGATTCCTACTAATGATTTACCTGTGTAAAATTTGTAGAGATTAACTTGCTAATACCCAGGTCTTTGAATTTGATTTCTACAATATGTTAAAGACCCAGTATACTATGGTGCTCATTGTTTACTCAACCTATAATGTGGTAATATTTAACTTGCAGTTTTTTGGCTGATAATAATTCACATAAGTAGAAATGGAATCCCTATATCATCAAGACAATATATTTAAGAAATTTGAATATTGGGTGTATTAAAAACTGACATAAGGGGATAAGAAATAATTTGTGTGTAGTCTCAGAGGTAGATATTTAATCCCATTCCTTCCTTTTCTATATTTTCTCCATTGGATTCAATTAGACTGGCAGACTTATAAATTCTTGAAGCATGTTGCAGAACTTTCTGTAAGAGAGGTTTCATTGAAACATGTAATGTTGTACATTTAACTTCACTACAAAAGAGTCATAAAATTGACCTTTTTTACTATAAAACTCTAATTGGGTTTTTGAGTCTTATATTGACCATATGCCAAAGGTAAGATTATGTCAGGAGGTTTTAAGGGAAATTGAAATTGACATAGAGTAAGAATGAAAACAGAAATAGAAAATATGACAGACATTACAGAATAATTTTGGTTGACATTCTAGTTGTTAATAAGATGGGAGCAACTGCATGGGGGCTTGAATGTGACTTATGGGTTTTATATGAATAAGTAGGATTAGAGACATTTTCTTTCTTTCTTTCTTTCTTTCTTTCTTTCTTTCTTTCTTTCTTTCTTTCTTTCTTTCTTTCTTTCTTTCTTTCTTTTCTTTCTTTCGCCAAGTGATGAATGATTACTACCATTGAACTATTTCTAATTAAAAGAGACTTGGGAAAAACTTAATCACACATATTTGATTAATCTTACTATATGCATTGCTTCCTCCTCATAGCCCAATTCAAATCACCTTTGAAAGTAATCACCTTTGAGTATGTTATATAACTTTCTATTTGTACTAAGGAAATTAAATTATATAGCTAGATATTTTCAAATCAGAGAAAGCTATCAACTTTCTTTGTTAATGTTGATGATTTAATGATCCTGGAAATATGTGAAGTTATAAAAGTCTGAAATGGGGACTAAAAACATGATTTTATAATATTTGGAAACATAGTATTTCATCTTTTAAATATATAATAGATTAAATAATTGAGAAGAAAGAGTTCTGGGGAAAGATGCAGGTGTATTCAGAAATTTAAGATATTATATCATAAAAGGAATTGACATATGTTTTAAGTTATTTGATTTCAAGATTAATATAAATCTACTGTAAATCAAGGTGATGTGGTATGAAAGGATGGCTATATTGATAGATGGAAGATGAGAGAGAAAACAGAAATGTAGCCACTGGCATAAGGTCAATTTTTGACACATTTACCAAAGAAATTAAATGGAGAAAAAATACTGTTTTCAACAAATGACACTAAAAATAATTGGTAACCACATACAAAAAAAAAAAAAGCCTTCAACCCATATCTTGCACTATACATAAAAATAACTTGAAATGAATCATAAAGGTAAATATAAAACATGAAACAAGAGGAAATATTTGTGAATTTTAGTTGTGAAAAGATTTCTTAGGCCAAAAGTGTACAACCAGCTAAAGAAAGGATGTATAAATTAGAAGTCATCAAATTAAAAAGTTTTAGTCTTCAAAAAAAAAACCTATGTCTTAGAAAGAAAATATCAAGACTGTGCAGGAGGAAAAAATTGGTAATGCACCTTGGTGATAAAAGGATTGGTTAAGAAGATACAGAAAGAACTCTTAAATTTCATTACAAAGAAAACTATCCAATTAAAATGGGTAAAAGATTTGAACAGTACTTTACTGAAGAAGATATACTACTGACAAATAAGTAAATGACCATCATAAGTCATTAAGGAAATGCAAATTAAAACCACATATAGTTAACACTGCATACCTATTAGCATAGATCAAACAAATAAGAACTGACATTTACAAATTCTGTGAGGATTATCCTTGGGACTCTGTGTGTATCTCTCTCTCTCTGCCCTTCCCTTGCTCATGCATGCCCCCTCCCTTAAAAATAAATAAACATTAAAAAATTGTGGTGAGGGGCGCCTGGGTGGCTTAGTCGGTTAAGCGTCCGGCTTTCGCTTAGGTCATGATCTCGCGGTTCGTGGGTTCGAGCCCCGCATCGGGCTGTGTGCTGACTGCCAGCTCAGAGCCTGGAGCCAACTTCAGAGTCTGTGTCTCCCTCTCACTCTGACCCTCCCCTGCTCACGCTGTCTCTCTCTCTCCTAGAAATAAATAAAAAATTAAAAAAAATTGTGGTGAGGATTAAAAACAACTGGCCTCTCATACATGGCTGGTGGGAATGCAAAATATTATATCCATATTGCAAAAACAGTTGGATCGGTTCCTATATACCACTTAGGAATCCCACTCCTAGGTACTTAAAAAGAAGAATGAAAACATATTTACACGATACCTGTATGCCAATCTTTAGGGCAGCTCTGCTAATAATCCCTCAAAATGGCAATAATACAAATGTGAATTGGTGAGCAAACCGTGGAATATTTCTACAATGCATATTACTCAGTAATAAAAAGGAATGAACTAGTGATATACAACAACATGGGAGAATCTAAAAATAATGATGCTGAGTGGAAGAAGGTAGGCATCAAACACTGTATACTGTATTATTATATTTATATAAATTCTGGGTAATTGCAAAACCGTATACCTAGAATCCAATCAGTGGTTACCATTGACTGAGGATGGAGGACAGGGAATTTTCAGGTTACAACAGAAACATCTTATATTTATATTGTGGGTATACAATTGTATTAGTTTTTCCAAATTCACTGAATTGACTGTAGAACCAGAAAGTTTTAATTTTCCTTGATGTAAGTTATACTTCTGTAGGTCTGATGATTTATTTTGAAAACTTAGAATAAAAATAGTATAGTTTCTATGGGATTCCTGGTGCTATCCTTGTACTTCTCAGCATGTATATGTGATTTTTCACCTATCCTTATAAAAAAGTGTAATCTATAGTGATAGCCAATATATATATATATATACCTTTATTTCTTGTTTTTTTTTTCCAAACTAAGAAGTATGTATCCAATGGCTTTTCCATATCTACAAAAAGTTCTGAGGTCAATATTATATTCTATTATTGAATCAATTCAGTATCATACAATCCTATATTATTAACATATTCCATAAGCTGTTCCCAATTTTTTGTCACTTAAAGATTATAATATAAATTTTTTCCATTTAAAAGAAGCTTATTCTGTTAGAGAATCAACATGAGTTGATTTGAAAGTCAAAAGCATCAGGGGCGCCTGGGTGGCTCAGTCGTTTAAGCATCAGACTTCAGCTCAGGTCATGATCTCACGGTTCGTGGGTTTGAGCCCCACGTCGGGCTCTGTGCTGACAGCTAGCTCGGAGCCTGGAATCTACTTCAGATTCTGTGTCTCCCTCTCTCTCTGACCATCCCCTGCTCACGCTGTCTCTCTCTCTCTGAGAAATAAATGAAAACATTAAAAAAAAAAAGCATCAGAGCATAGGGGAAGGAGTTCAGGCTGTAACGACAACATAACCTTAAAATAAATTCTGGGTCTATTACTTTAAAGGTTGCGTGGCTTTGAGTGAATTATATATTCTTTCTGAATTTGAATTTTCTATGAAATTGCGATAATTGAGGCAGTTAGGTTATTCTTGATATTTCCTTAGAATAGTTGTACTTCATACTGTGAAATGGCATTGAATGAATTTCTGATAGACATATCTTGAAAGCCTACATTTAAAAAATTGGTTTTTTCTTTTGTTTTTTTTCTTTTATTTTTTTAATTATAAAGTGGGGTATATTTTAAATACAGTGAAATTATTCAGTGAAATACATGATTGTAAAAAAATTTTTAAGTTTATTTATTTATTTTGAGAGAGAGGGCAGGCAAAGGTGGGGCAGAGAGAGAAAGGGAAAGAGAATCTGTGCTAACAGCACAGAGCCTGATATGAGACCGAATCCCACAAACCATGGGATCATGACCTGAGCCTAGATCAAGAGCTGGATGCTTAACCAACTAAGCCACCTGGGGACCCCAACAGTGGAATATGTTTATCTTATATTTGGAGTTTGATGAACTTGACAAATGCATACACCTCAGTAATCCACAATACTATCATGATATGGGACATTTCCACCATCGTATAGTGTCTTTGTACCCACACCTGTCAATCCCCACCCCCACTCCCTGAGACAACTGTTATTTGGACCTATGACTATAGCTCAGTTTCATAAATTCTAGAACTTCATATAGGTGGAATTGCATGTTATACACTCTTGTGTTTCTGATTTCTTTCGTTTACCATAATACTTTTGAGATCCATTTACACTATTGCTGAGTGGTACTCAGCAGTGTGAGTCATCTATTTTCTGTTCTTCAGCATAGTGAGGTTTGACTACAATGAATTAAACTATCATGGATATTCTTATACAAATAGTTTTGTGAGCATAAGTTTTTATGTATCTTGCATAAATATATAGAAGTGTAATCCTGAGAGCAAAAGTAGATGAATATTTAACCTTATAAGAAACTGTCAATTTTCCCAAGTTATTTTACCATGTTACTCTCCCACTAGTAATAGAAGAATGCCACTTGCTCTATATCCATGCGAACCTCTGGTAGTATTAGTTTTAAAAATTTTAGCCATTCAGGGGGCACCTGGGTGGCTTAGTCGGTTAAGCGTCTGACTTTCGCTTAGGTCATGATCTCGCGGTTCGTGGATTCGAGCCCCGCGTCGGGCTCTGTGCTGACTGCCAGCTCAGAGCCTGGAGCCTGTTTCAGTCTGTGACTCCCTCTCTCTCTGACCCTCCCCTGCTCACGCTGTCTCTCTCTCTCTCCTATAAATAAATAAAAAAAAACATTAAAAAAAATTTTAAAAAAATTTTAGCCATTCAGAAAATGAATGGCAACTCATTTTGATTTTAACTTTTATTCCCTGACAACTAGTAATGTTGAGCACATTTTTATATGCTTTTAGCTACTTTGTCTTCCTTCGTGAAGTATCTGTTCAAAAATACTACTATATTATTAATTTGTTTGTCCTTTTATTATTAACCTATAGAAGTATTATCTCCTCTAGGTGCAAGTTCTTTATCTGGTGTATGGATTGCAAATAGTTTTCCTCAGTCTAGGGCTTGCCAAATTATCGTCTTAATGGTTGTCATTATATTAGCAGAAGTTTAATTTTCCTGAAGTTAATTTATCATTTTTTCCATTCCATTTAATCATTTTTCTGTTAGCTAACATATTTTATATGGAATAAGATATATAAAGTATTAAATAAAATGATATGCTTACAGACAAAGCACATATTTTGATAAGAATCTTTTTGTAAGACAAGTAGAAAAAGCACAGTGCCTATTCAAGTATAAAATCATTGAGACAGCAAATTGAATCCATCTACTATGAATAGCATTACAAATGTTGTTACATGCCATGAAATATAACTTAGAAAAACACCAAAGATAAACTATTAAAGGACAATTGATACTTGGGTTATAGCAAAGGACAGTAAGGACACACGAGGAATGTTAAGTACCATGGGTGAGAAATATTACATTCTATTCAAATTTAAAGAAAGGAATGAGAATATTTTAAGAAAATTATATGATGTGATCTTAAATGAAAAGTAATTGTCTCAGAGCTTCTAATCTTAACTTGATGTTTTTACTCATTTAGTCATTTATTCATTCCTGTGCTCCCTGAATGTGATTCATTTATTTATTCAAGAAATATTTATAATATAGCTACTATGTACTAGACTTGCCTTGATTTGATCTAAGGACAAGGGAATGCTAAAGTAAAGCCTCTGAGCTAAGAAAGGAGAGCGTGCTTGCTGCTTTCCCCATTTTCTCCAAAAGTCAACTTAAAAAGAATAAGAAAAAGATAAAGAAGAGGGGGAGAGGAAAGAGAAAGAGTTCTGGAAAAGCTAATTATTTTTAAGTTAACCAGGAAAGCATTCAAGAACTACTGATAGTTGATA
This sequence comes from Crocuta crocuta, assembly GCF_008692635.1. Classification (NCBI taxonomy): domain Eukaryota; kingdom Metazoa; phylum Chordata; class Mammalia; order Carnivora; family Hyaenidae; genus Crocuta; species Crocuta crocuta. The sequence goes on from NW_027532015.1 coordinate 10,136,590, forward strand.
GTTTCTAATCTGTTAACTGAGCAAGCTGAACTAAACAGTATGTGTATGTTTTTTTTTTTTTTACCAAGTCTATGTTACGGAAGGAATTATTCTTAATTTGGGGATCTCAATAGCCCTGTTTGTTTACTATTGTTATATTTCTTTTCTATAGGTCATATGTGGTACTTAAATGTTTGGAGGAAGGCAGGCAATTAGAATTATGAAAAACAAATGGCAGTATTATTTAAATTAGTGATCAAAGGAGAATATGACAGTATCTACCTCTCAGTTTTGTAACTATTCCTTGGCATCCAGGCATTCCAATAGTTTGTAAATCTTTATTTCATAGTAGATTGATTAAATTATTTCTGAATTGAAACTTTTTCTTTTTAATAAGTAACTGTATTTAGAAAGTTCTGCATCACTCTGAGCAATACTCCTTGATTTTTAGTCTGTTAATAAGTTAAATTTAATTTTTTAATTTTATGTTTATTTATTTTGGAGAGAGACAGAGACAGGGAGAGAGAGAGAGAGAGAGAGAGCGCGAGCAGGGGAGGGGCAGAGAAAGAGAGAGACACAGAATCTGAAGCAGGATCCAGGTCTAAGCCATCAGCACAGAGCCCAATGCTGGACTTGCACTCACAAGCCGGGATGTCATGACCTGAGCTGAAGTCAGAAGCTTAACCTACTGAGCCACCCAGGCGCCCCTATTTCAGTTTAAAGGTAGGCACTGTGCTATGTCATCTTTAGTTGTGTGTCATATCCCTAATATATTTAGCAGAACCCACTTAATCCATCACATGTATGTATGCTTCCAATTATTATGTATAAGCACTGGTAGACCATCATTTCCACTATTTCAACTAGGAAAAAATGGTTACTACAAAAATCATATCATTTTGAAAGACACTAGAAAAGATCTCTTCCCAGTTAAGTGGAAGTCTTGTCTACAGCCTCTTTTTTTTTTTTTTTTTTTTTTTTTAAATTCTCAGAGGGCATTTACAGATCTGGGCATGGACTGTGAATCAGGTTCGCCATAAGAGAAGGACTCTGCTGGTGTAAAGATAAGCCAGTAGGGCCTTTGATTGCTACATTGGCTGTTGTGACAGTTTGGAATCTAGAGGGCCTAAATGCAGGCTGCCAATTTTCTCCATTGGACATCAGCTGAGTGCTGAGAGGCAGCCAGGAGGTGGGATGGAAACATGGAATGAAATTCCATACAGTTGAACGGTGCTTAAATGTCAAAGTCCTGGCAGAGACAGAGGGTTCAATAAACATACAGTTGGTCACATCCTTAAGATCTTTGAAGCCAGAGTAAAAAATGAGACTAAGGCAAATTTCAGCCCTTTCCCGGCCATACTTAAATCTTGACTGGAGGAAGGTGATCAGTTTATCACTTTCTACCAAAAAAAAAAAAAAAAAAAAAAAAAAAAAGAGAAAGGTATGCTGTCTTGGAGGAAATTCATTTCAAATTTAGCCTGTTTTAGAAGTAATATTTACCATTTATTAAAACTTGGGAGACATATTTGAAGCAAGGATTTGTGACCCAATATCCCAATATGAAAAGATTTAATTCAAGGAAAAAGAGCCCATGCATTTACATGATTTATATGTTAAAAGTAGCAGAAAATGTCTTAGTAATACTACTATAAATATGTTAATGAAAATGGGAAAACATTTAAATATTTTGGATAAAGAGAGATAATTTAAACAGAGAAACTAAATTCATTTAAAAAGAATCAAATACACAATCTAAAACTGAAAAAATAGTATGTGAAATTAAGGAATCATTGGATGTGTTTCAGCATCAGAGGAAAACAGCAGAAGAAAAGATCATTAACTTGCAGAAGCAAATCAGTAGAAACTATCAGAATTTAAGTTCAGAGAAAAGTAATGAATAAGTAATGAACAAAATAAACACAACAAACCATGAGATACATGAAGGGTCATGTACAAAGATTCTAATACATCAACTTTAGAGTTCCAAAAGCAAAAGAGAAAGAGTACAGGAAGATTTTGTGTTTTTAGAAATAATTATAAAATATTTTTCCAAAACTGATGAAAGAAATCAACCATGTATTAAATATTTTTGTTAAATTCCAAGAAACTACTTGGAATTAATATGGGAAGGAGATCAGTTATTTTATTATTGATTATTGATTATTGATTATTTCATAATCAATTTGGTGAACATGAAAGATAAAGAGAAAACCTAAAAAATTAGTTGAGGGAGAAAAAAGCAAATTATTTTTGAAAGGCAACACTAAACGTGATGGCAAAATTATAGAAGTCAGGAGACAATAAAGTGATATTTTAAATGTGATAAAAGAAAATTTTTGCTCTCTAGAATTATAACCAGCGAAAGTATCCTTGAATAACAAAGAAGCCTTATAGACGTTTTTAAAAACAGAAGTTGAGAGAATTTGTTGCCGACAGAATGTACTACTATAAACAGTAAAGGAGATCTTTGAACTGAATCTAAATAATCTTGGGTAAAAAGCAGAAAATTTAAGGACAGAATAAGGAACACCCAAAATGGAAATTATATAAGTTTAAACAAACATTTCAGTGATTATTAAAGGAGCAACAATAGCAATGTCTTATAGCTTTTTTCATTTAAAAAATTGCTAACTTAAGGGGCGCTTGGGTGGCTCAGTTGGTTAAGCATCCAACTTCGGCTCAGGTCAGGATCTTGCAGTTCATGGGTCCAAGCTCTGGATTGGGCTCTGTGCTGACAGCTCAGAGCCTGGAGCCTGCTTTGGATTCTGTCTCCCTCTCTCTCTGCCCTTCCTAGCTTGCACTCACTCTCTCTCTCTCTCTCTCTCTCAGAAACAAATAAGCATTAAAAAAATCTTTTAAAAAATTGCCAACTTAAAATACTTATATTAATAATACACTGTTTTTTGTTATGTAGTTCTATGAGTTTTAAAATATGGCTAGATTAATGTAAATATGACTACACCAAAGATGCACAGTAATTTTCCTTTAAAAATGTCCTTACATATTTTAGAGTTCTTTATGTAATCAGGATTTAATCCTTTGCTGAATATGTGATTTTAAGATATTTTCTCCTGGTCCATGGCTTCTCATCAAATTAAGGGAATACACTTAAATTATGTATAAGACTTGCACACTTAGAAGCATAAGCCATGTTACAGGTATTTAAAAGAACTAAATGGAGAGATTTATCATAATCAGTAATTGGATGACTCAATATTGTTATTGGTTCTCCTCAAATTGATTCGTGGATTCGAAACAATCCCAATAAAATTCCCAGCATCCATTTTCTTAGAAAGTGACATGCTGACTTAATTACATTTGGAAATGCAAAGAAAAATGAATCTCCAAAAGCAATTTTGAAAAAGAGGAACAAAGTTAGGGTATTTCACTATTTGATTTCAAGTCCTACTACAACACTCCTGTATTCAAGACAATGTAGTATTGGCATAAGCAAACATACACAGCCCATTGAAATTTTTCAGAATGTGTGATTTACAAGTCCACTCAAACATGCATGGTCAATTGATTTTCAAAAATGGCATCGAGGTAATTAAATGTGGATAGGGCAATCTTTTTATGAAATGGTGCTGAAACAATTGGATATCCATTAAAAAATGAACTTCATCTTTTTCTTCACATCAAATAAAAAATAGATTTATAATCAATTATATATTTAGATGTAGAAAACAAAAGATAAAAATTTAGAAAAAATGTGCAATTTCTATAGGTGAACATTTATTAGACCAAACACATCAGAATTAAAGCTATCTGGGCACCTGGGTGGCTCAGTAATTTAAATGTCTGACACTTGAACTCAGCTCAGATCTTGATCTCAGCATCATGAGTTCAGGTCCAGCCCTGGGCCCCACACTGGGCGTGAAGTCTACTTTAAAAAAATAAAATTTTTATTTATAGATATTACTAAGAAAATGAAAAGGCAAACTACATACTGAAGTTTGAAAGTGAAAAGACAGCATATATGTGCCAAAGTCGTGTATCAAGAATACATTTAAAAACTCTTTCAAGTCATTATGAAGAAGATAGACAACCCAACAAAAATACTCAAGTATTTACTGGTACTTCATAAAAGAAGCTGAGGAATTAACCAGCAGTTTAACATCGGAGTTATTGTAGATATATAAATTTAAACCACAATGGGATTCTACTCTATACCTTCTATACAGGTTAATATAACAACACTAAAAAAATATCAGCACCATTCATATTGGAGAAGTTATAGTGCAGTCAGAACTCTCATACATTCTCACACATACATTAGAAAATTGTACAAACACTACAGAAAAATGTTCAGCAATTTTTAATCATCTAAGTTTATTGTTTATAAAATCCAAAAGTTAGTGTGAATGATCACAAAAGGACATACATGAGAATATCCACAATAGCATTATTCATAATGCCCTAAACTGGAAACAATTCAATGTCCATCAACACTTACATAGATAAACAAACAGTAGTGCATAGTGTGCGATTCCATTTTCTCTAATGTCCAGAATGGACAAATCTATAGAGATAGACAGTAGATGAGTGGTTTCCAGAAACTAGAGGGATTGGTTATCAGGATTGATCACTGAAGGGCATGCTGTTTCTTCTTGGAGTGATGAAAATGTTCTATAATTAGAGGGGTACCTGAGCGGCTCAGTCTTGGTTTCAGCTCAAGTCACGATCTCACGGTTCCTGAGTTCGAGCCCTACATCAGGCTTAGTGCCGACAGCGCTGAACCTGCTTGGGATTCTCTCTCTCCCTCTCTCTTTGTTGCTTCTCCACTCATACTCTCTCTCTTAAGAAATAAATAAATAGACATAAAAAAATAAATTTAGACGGTGGTGATAGTTGCACAATTCTGAGAATATACTTAAAAAACACTAAATTGAGCAATTATAAAGGGTAAGTTTCATGATATATGAATTTTGGCTTAATGAAATTGTAAAAAAATAAACTGTGCTATAATAACAAGATGGATTACTACACAGCAATTGAAGAGAATGAAAAACTGGTACTCACCACAAGCTAGTTTAATAAAAATTATACTAACTGAGGGAAACAGAAACAAGAGTACATACTTTTAACTCCAGTTGTATTAATTCAAGAAAAGGCAAAATACATAGATGATGAAAAAGAATAGTTAGGATAATTAGAAGTCAGAATATATGTATGTCTTCTGGAAGGTGGGATAGATGTAGGAGTGACATTTGAGTGTATCTTAGGGAAACGTTCTATATCTTTGGTGATTATATAAGTGCATGTATAAATGTATAAAAAGCAAAGCACACCGAGGATTATTGAACTCTATGCAATTTTTTGCACATAATATCCCTACAAAAAGTCAACACCATTTATTATACTGTAAAATTATATAGAGAATTATGCAATATGATATTATTTCATTTTATGGAAATCTCCAATGTTCATAAACAATTACTTTTTTTTAACCTTGCTTACCATTATCATTAATCTACTTGTCAGTAATTATTTAACTGCAAATAGTACAATTTCTTTCTCTTTCCTTGTCATGACCTTGATGAGAGGATGGCGGAGAAAAAGCTTAGTGAGCAAAGTTTAAACCGCTTCAGGTTTAAAGAATATCACTTGTTGTTCTGGGTAATACTTTCACTGTGGTTCTATTTGTAAACTTTCCAAAAGAAAAAAATATATGTAACATTGGGGTAATGTGTAATAAACTATGTTTAGAATATTATAAATGAAGATTATTCTGTAAAGCACAACTGGATGAAAAGACAGAGTTATGAGTCTGCAGTAAAAAAGTTACAACTATATATGGTAATCAGTGATGGGTGGAATTTTTCAGAAGTAATTCAAATGCTAATGAATCTGCTCAAATCTTTCAGCTGGGAAATGAGTGGACCTGTTTTTGTTGTTTGCTCTGCCAGCTTCCAATTTCTCTCGGCTGAGAAAATCCTTTTATGAATTAATAAAAGCTTTCCAGACTGAAAATAGGGGGATATTCAGCTTAATGGCTAGAATGTGTTGCCAGGATTTTGTAATTTAGACAGTTTGTGATGACTAGAACAATGCTCCAATGCATTGAACTTTAATGTTGAAATGTCAGCTTCCTACTGAGCAGTTCTGGAGCCAGGCCTACACCCGCTTGCTTTTAGACGAGTTGTCATTTGCATCCACCTCCGGCAAGCAGAATTTTGAAGTCAGAATGATGATAATATTGGGCACTTTTCATCTTCCAAGCATGCTAAAACATTTACTAAGAAAACCTGTGTATAAACCAAATACCCTCCATTTTTAACATTGGAATAAAAAAAAAGGAGCAGGAAGATTCAAAAGTCTGGAATGAAAAGGCCGAAAAACCATTGCATTTTATCCTGAATTCAAGCCTTTTCAAAACAATAAATGTTTACTTCTCCTGGAAAAATATCACGATTCCTTAAGTCATTACTTTTCATGTTGACTCATGAGGAATAATAGATGCAGTTCAATTTACAGGGACTAGGGGTGACCAAATGTGGCTTGATATTAAAGTCAAACAACAAAGAATAGAATGCCTCCCATGGTACCATCTAGCAAATAATCTCTTTTAGGTTCTCAGTTTAATCCACAAGGCACTGGAAGAATTAATTTGACTAATGGGTGAATTGTTATTTTCAAGGGATTTTTTAGTGAGTAATTCAAAATAGAGTTATGTCTATTAATAATGACATAGCTTTTATCAAGTTAATTATCACCTCCTGTGGTGCCCTATCATTTTTATCCACTTATTCATAGAAACCAACTACTTTTGTAGGAGAAAAGAAAACAAAACAGGAAACACATCTCCAGAGGGATACAGGAGATACCAGTTATTGAGTCCTACATTGTGAAGCCACAGTGACTGAACTTCAGGCTCAGATCTGGATAATACTTGAGGTATATGCATGTGCATCCTTTGACCAGTATATAAAGCAAAGCCTATTTTTAACATGAGTTTATTTGGTCTTTCTCTGGATATTTCTTCAATATCCATATTCATAACATATTTATTTTTTGCTATTTTTTTCTTCAAATTTTTATTTAAATTCCAATTAGTTAACATGGAGTGTAATAGTTTCAGATATAGGATTTAGTGATTCACCACTTACAACACCTAGTGCTCATCCCAAGTGGCCTCCTTGAGACCCATCACCTATTTAATCAGTCCCCACACCAACCTCCCCTCCAGCAACACTCAGTTTGTTCTCTATAGTTTAAAGTCTATTTTGATTTCTATCTTTCTCTCTCTCTCTTTTCCCTTTGTTCATTTGTTTCTTAAATTCCACATATGAGTGAAATCATATGGTATTCATCCTTCTCCGACTGACTTTTTTCACCTAGCTTAATTCTCTTTGGCTCCATCCTTGTTGTTTGAAATGGCAAGATTTCATTCTTTTTATGGCTGAATAATATTCCATTGTATAAATACACCACCTCTTCTTTATCTATTCATCAGTCAATGGACATTTGGGCTCTTTGCATAGTTTGGCTATTGTTAATGCTGCTGTAAACATTGGGATGAATGTATCCCTTCGAATCAGCATTTTTGAATCCTTTGGGTGAATACCTACTAGTGCAATTGCTGGAGTGTAGGGTAGGTCTATTTTTAACTTTTTGAGGAACCTCCACATTGTTTTCCAGAGTGGCTGCACTAGTTTACATTCCCACCAACAGTATAAGAGAGTTCCCCTTTCTCCGCATCCTTGCCAACACCTACTATTTCCTATGGAGTGGGAGAGGTATTTGCAAATGACATATATGATAATGGGTAAGTATCTAAAATATATTAAAAACTCATAAAACTTAACACCAAAAAAACCCCCCAAATGATCCAGTTAAAAATAGGCAGAAGACATAAATAGACATTGTTCCACAGACAACATACAGGTGGTTAACACACACATGAAAAGATGTCAACATCAGTCATCATTAGGTAAATATAAATCAAAACTGCAATAAGATGTCACCTCACACCAGTGAACATGACATATCTATTGTATATTACATGTTACTTCTAGTGTTATTTTTATTTAAAGTGAAGAACTTAAAGGAAGTTGTAAAGTAATTGCTTTTAGAATTGCTCTCTAATTTTAAATATCACACCAATGTTTTTACATTTGTTACTGACAGGAATGTATTTTTTAACTATATCTTCTAATGGTGACAGGATAGATCATTATCAAGTCTAAAACATTCAGTTGAGTTTCTCCACAAACAACCAGTTTTCCCATTTATATTTAGTATATTGACAAAATATTTAATGAAATCATGTAGTCACATAGCAACATGACATAAAGAGATGAAAGTAGTCAAAGCAGAAGAACATGGACTTGTGAAAAAGTAGACAGCAGGCTCCCCAGACTGCACTGTCCCATGGAATGCCTAGTTATTCCATGAGGAATGTGTAGGGTGAATCTTACTTAAGAGAGTATCTACTGTATAAATTAAGATTAAATAAGCCATATCCTTTCATTATATCTACTGATTAGATATGAAATATTTGACCAAGAATTTGAGTGAAGTTCTAAAATGAGGTTGGCTATTATCCAGTTTAATGACAATTATTATTTTAGATTTGAAACATTAGGGAATCCAGTAGACAAGATGTTCAAAGTGTACGCAAGAAAGAAGACAGATGGAAAAGCAAATAAAACATGTCTGATCTCTTCAAGTTGCTAAATGCTTCACTTAGTACTCACTTTTGCTACCATATTCATATTTTTTCACTGTAATTATGTCTGGTGGAATATACCTGAATATTTTTCTGTGTGATACACAAGGGAAAGAAAAGTACATAAAATTTTATTTTCTTTCCTATTTTATTGGTTTCCTCTATAATGTCTTATCATCTCACCATAATTATACAAAACACAACATTTTTATACCCTACTGATTTACTCCTTCCATAATATTAACTAAAAAGATCATAAAAGTAGTGAATATTTTTAGATTCATTTTAGTATTCTTTTATTAGTTGTTTATAATTACTTCTTTTTCCACAATACAAGACACACAAAAGTGAAGGTAGTAACCATTTTAGTGCTTTTACATGACAAACACATTGTAGGTCAAGTTTTTGAAGACCTGTGCTCTTGTATCAGAAGGTGAGAGGAAGATAAAATATAGTAACCACCGAGTATTGTAAAAGACATATTTTAATTTTACAAGTAAAATCTAAAGGTAACACAAGAGCAATCAAATATCCCAATAGATGGTCTGGATATCAGGATACACAATCTAAGATTAAATGTCATTTCTGCAGATTATAGAAAAACCTTATAGTAATTATGAGAGTTATGGAGCATGAGAAAAAGAATGGCAAAGAAAAGTAGTTTGGATTTGAAACATCAGTATTCCCAAAGGCATACATTTGCCACTCATTATGCATATTTCTTGTTTCTAATTCAGTAGGTCCATAGAAGTATTTGGAGGTTTGCACTTTTAAGCCAGAATGTTAGATTCATAAAATGTAAGCTCTGTGAGAACAACAACAATAACAATTTGTAACTATTTTTTTTTCACTGTTATATTCTCAAAACCCAGAATAGTTCCAGGATTACAATATCTGTTCAGTAAGTACTAAATAAAAGAATAAACCAAAATGGGGTGCCTGGATGACTCAGTCAGCTGAGCGTCCAACTCTTGATTTCAGCTCAGATTATGAATCCAGGGTCATGGGATCAAGCCCTGTAGTGTGGAGCCTACTTAAGATTCTCTCTCTCTTCCTCTCTCCCTCTCCCCCACTCACTCTCTTTCTCTCTAAAGTTAAAAAAAAATGAAAATTGAAAAAAATAAACTAAGATTATGCTAGTACAGATTGACAACTAAACACATTTTGAAAATACTATTCGGTTGATAAATAAAATATCAACAGGGGCATCTGGGTGGCTTGGTTGAAAGTCCAACTTCAGTTCAGGTCATGATCTCACGGTTTGTGAGTTGCAGGCCGGCTTCAGGCTCTGCTGACAGCTCAGAGCCATGATCCTGCTTCAGATTCTGTGTGTGTGTCTCTCTCTGCCCCTCCCTCACTCACACTCTGTCTCTCAAAACTAAATAAATATTTTTCAAAAAGGAATATCAACATCAGCTCTGAGGATTCAGAGTAGGAAATGCACAGGGCTTGATCAGAAAAGGAAATCAGAGTAGGAAATGCACAGTGTCTGAGATTTTGTCTATCCAGTTTCTCATCCCTAGGGAGACAATATGTCTCCTATCCTAGAGTGATTTTGCTCATTGTGATTTTGGAGTAGGTAACCCTCCTTCATTTTCTCCCACATTTGACCAGGAATAGGCATGCACTTTGTGCACAAGGAAACCAGAATATTCCCTTTCCACCAGATTGGTTTAGTGGTAAGTGCATGATAAAAGCAGCATTGTTCATGGCTGGGGTTTTCATGTCCTTCCTGCTCCCAAATGGAGATGGTCTATTTGGGAATTAAACACAGAGCAGAAAAAGGAACCCAGAGTTACAGAGAGAGCGAGCCCTGGTGGATAATATTTTGAATCCTTGAATCTAACTCTCTGAAATCAAATCCGCTTGTTTAGTAACATCAAATAATGTACTTAATGTTTTGTGTAAGCTACTTTGAGTTGGGTTTCTGTCATCAGAATTCAAGAGTACTGATTAATACACCAGAAATGGACACAGGTTAAAAATTGTCATTGAGGGGCACCTGGGTGGCTTAGTCGGTTGAGCGTCCGACTTTCGCTTAGGTCATGATCTCGTGGTTCGTGGGTTCGAGCCCCGCGTCGGGCTCTGTGCTGACTGCCAGCTCAGAGCTTGGAGCCTGTTTCAGAGTCTGTGACTCCCTCTCTCTCTGACCCTCCCCTGCTCACGCTCTCTCTCTCTCTCTCTCTCTCTCCTAGAAATAAATAAAAAACATTAAAAAAATTAAAAAAAAATTGTCATTGAGACTGTGTCTTCAACGGCAGGTTTAAAATCTAGTAAATTTTCCTAGAACATGTGAGTGCATATCTTATGAATGTGTTGAATCTGCACATGAACTATCACATAGCTTCAGCTGTAGGGCATGAGGACTGCATATCTGTAGATCAAGAAGAGGATTTGATTTTGTTGAAATATTGTATTTGCATCCTGAATATCTTAAATTTCAGTCAGTTACTGAGAAGGGTATTTTATAAGCACACCTCAATGTTCTGGGGCAGTATGAAGCCACTGAGACTATGAAGTTCTTAAATGGTGTCTCTGAGAGTCTGTTTACAGTAATTAAATATTAGTAAATCAATACAATTTCTTCAGTAAACCATTTGTAAAAGAAATATAATTCAGAGATCTAGCGATAGCACTATGTCCTGGCTCAGGATTCAGGTGTTACTTTTCTAACTTATATCTCATTAACATCTTATGCAAATTGGCAGCTAAAACCTAGTGATGTTGTTTAAGAAATGAGCATTGTATGACTGCTAACTTTTAGTTTATACCAATTTTCAGAACTATTTCCAAGTACTCTTTGTCAAAGAATAAGGCAGTCAATAAGATTTAATAGAAAATTAATTTCTACTGATCATTATATTTTATTACTTTCAATTAATAATTTTAGTGCTATATTCTAAAGAGATATCAATTTACCCAATAGACATAGACAAAGATGGAGATGGAGTTTGAGACATGACAAAGTTATCAATACAGATGGATATAGTAATTATCTATTGCTGTGTAACAAATGACTCCAAAACTTAGTATCCTAAAACAAGTATTCTATCACACAGTTTCTATAGGTCAGGAGATCCAATGTGGCTTTGCTGGTGGTTGTGGCTCAGCATCATTCATGAAGTTGTATTCAAGATATTGGTGAGGACTGCAGACATCTGTAGGCTTTGGGTGGATGGAATTTTCATATCCAAGATAGATGATCTCTCATATGGTTGGGCAAGTTCATCCTGGATGTTGGTAAGAGGCCTTATTTCCTCACCACATGGAAGTCTCAACTTGGCTGATTGAGGGTCCTTACCAGTTGAGAGCTGGTTTCCCCCCCAAATAAATGATTGATCCCCTATTTTATTCAGAAATACATCTACAAAATAAAACAAACACAAGCTTCTGCCAAATACTGCTTGGGATTAGTGTCAACCCATAGGCCTGGCAAGATGCAAAAAATAGGCACACCTTTACCACCAGAGCTGGGCCAAGGTGCCCACCAGCTCTCCAACTGAATCTACCATCTACCAGTGTCACAACAGGGCCCTACCTCAAAAGTAATATTGTAAGATCTGGTTTTCAGTGGGGCAAGTAGGGCACAGACTGTCACCTGGGGACAACCAAGATTATAATGTAAAATAAACACATACAGGAAAGGAAAGACCAAACACAGAAGCACAAGAAGGTAGAAAAAGTATGAAGGAGAGAAAGAGAAAGTACAAAACTAAACAGAATACAAAGCAAAGTTTCCTAAAAATTTGTTTTCAAATAAAATCCCAAAACATAAAGAGGCATTTGAAGATCTAAAACTAAGAAAGCCAAGAAAATTAACAATGAGAAAATTAATTTTATCCAAATGAAATAATTTTTTACAGTTGTCTGATAAAAATTAATATATAGTTTGGTTAGTATAGAAAATTGAACACTCATTTGTCTTTAAGTTCCAAATTGAATCCCCAATGAAAGCTATATGTAATATTTTTTAGGCATAAAATCACATAGATGGTTAAAACAGGAATCCAGAAAACAACTAAACTCTGCCTTTAGAACATTATCTTAAGCTGTCTTTTCCTGTTCCATATATGAAAAAAAATATTTGAAGCAATTTTCAAGTTCCACGCAACCAGTAACAGTGAAGAAAATGTATAATAGGTCAGTGAAATACATGAAGTTGATTCTCTGACCTTTTCTCAGCTAAATAGAATAGAACAGGCTCTCTCAAGTAAATGTGCCATAAAGAAGAGTCCCTATGAGAATAACATAGCGTAGATAACTCTTGTTGGAATAATTTTTCTGCTTAAAATTAAGCCTAAAATTGGGGAGCTCTGATGGCTCAGTTGGTTAAGTATCTGACTCTTGATTTTGGCTTAGGTCATGATCTCACGGTTTGTGGGATCAAGCCCCACATCTCTCTGTGGGAGTCTCTCTCTGTCTCTCTCTGCCCATCTCCCACTTGTGCTTGCTTGCTCATGCTATTTCTCTCAAAATAAATAAATAAACATTTTAAAACAAAATAAAGCCTAAAATTATCATCTCTTCATTCTTATCTAATATCGGTTCATAATCTCCCAAGTCTGTTGAATATTGTAATACCATAGAGGAAATCAGAGTTGCAATGGTAACATTATATAAGTATTTTTTATAGTTTGTCCACTTAATTGTGTTTCATAGTAATATGCCAGTGATATTTTTTCTCACATTTTCTTCTTAAGACTACAATAGAATATTATTCTCCTGTGAGAAAAACAGCTCATATATATGATTACTAATTTCTTTCCTATGTGAAATGATGAGGTCTTCATCTTTGGTTATTCTTTCAGAATTGTTCTGATAGGGGTGTCACCTTCCAGATCATTTAGCTTCAGAGTTATTTTAAAAATCTGAATCACATTTTTCCAGAAGATTGCATAGCATATTTTCTATCTTTGAAACAGAGCATCTGGCTCAGTGTATATGTATTTTGCTGCTGGCGAACAGTGTTCCTTTTTCCCAAATTAGAAATAGGAGNTTATTTATTTATTTATTTGAGAGAGAGAGAGACAGAGCACGAGTGGGTGAGGGGCAGAGAGCACGGGAGACAGAATCTGAAGCAAGCTCTAGACTCCAAGCTGTCCGCACAGAGCTCAGAGCAGGGCTCAAACTCATAAACCATGGGATCATGACCTGAGCTGAAGTTAGATGCTTAACCGAGTGAGCCAACCAGGTGCCCCAGAATAAAGCATATTTTTAAAAATATGCCCTCACTCACACACAGATACATCAGAGATACTTTCATTCAAAGTCAATACAGAAAGGAGAGAGTGAAAAGGGGAATCAAGGGATCAGGCAGACATGTATCAGTTCCCTAAAACATTAGTGGTTAGGATTTTTAAAATCTATATAATTCATGTCCTAAGGTATATTTTGGATTTGTCAGTGGAGATTATGATAAGTATTGTGATAGGAGATTGAACAGAAGACAGTCATGAACTCTTAAGGGTATCTATATGTACCAAAGTTATAATAAAATTTATGATATAAAGTTGTTTTGAATAAGTGTATGGAATGTGCCTTGCACAACACCTAGAAAGTGGTATGTGCTTCCTGCTCTGTGAATGTTAATACCTTCTTCTTAAAGGTCTAAGTTAAACTGAAAGGGGGTGAGATAATGACATCAAATAAATATCCAATATTTAATGTTTTATTCAGAGTTTTCAATCCATCAAAAATTTTTAGAATTATTCAGATAACAGATTCTAAAGACAAATGTTTAATATTTAAATAATCAGTAGGAGAAATCTCACCCAGAAAAGGGCTGAAGTGTAATTCCAAACTCTAGAACATTGCTTATAAATGCATATCGGCCCCCAAACAAATTTTGCTATGGTCAAAGTCAGATACAGGACAATAGTAATAAGAAAGGAATATTTAAAGAAGAAGGGTTAACTTTAAAATTAATGTCACTGATGGGTTCACTGATAATGGAAAACATATTTGAACACTAGTATCAAAAGTTTGAACTACTAACTTCTGAATTAAGAAAGCAGTTTATGTTGAACAAATGTTTTTCTTTCAGATTAAAATGCCCGTCTCTTTAAACAGATTAAGCACCAACTTTTCAGACCCTTTTTTCCCCTACAGCTCAAATATAGAATTAATCACTTTTTCTTTAGCATCACCATTATGCATTGTTCATATTTTAGTGGAACTCCTATCACATTCTGATTTGTTTCCACATTTTTCTCCCTTAACATGCTGATGAACTCTGTGAGTCTGTTTTAATCATTTTTGTATCCTTAGTACATAGCTGATACATTGGACAGTCAAAATGTCTTTAAATAAATGACCAAAATTATGGCCATTTGGTACTGGTACTATATTGATATTACCAACTTTGATTTCTGTAACTGGTTCATTAGTTAAACAATTCCAGGATCTGGCACAAAACTTTCAGGATTAGTTGGGTTAAAAAATACACACATTATACCTATCAATTTGAAATTAGATATTTAAAAATTAACTATTTCCTCTATTAGTGCAGTTAATAGGTGTGAATTTCTTCCAGTTGAGATAAATTTAGAATAAAGAACCATCAACTTGGATCTAAAAGTTCCTTTTGGCATAAAATTATACAAGTAAGTTTTCTCGAAGTCTTCAGTTCATTATGATGTTTTTAAAAATCTGCTGGACAAGTTGTGTGTAATGATTGTTATTATAGTTTATTTACCCTTTTTATCCCTGTTTTACAAGACAGAGTAAATAAAAATATGCAGGTTAAGAAAAAGCAGCATGAAATAGCAGATGGATTACTGTCTTTGGGAACATATGATCAGAGACTGCTATATGATGGGTAAATTGCTTAAGTTTGATTATATTTCATGTCCTCATCTTAAAAAGTAGATTTAGCATTAAGGAGGATATTACAGTGCTTGAGCATAATAACTGTATATGTTAGTTGTTTGGTACATGATAGGATTCTGACAGTTTTATTTTTTGCTAATCAACATTGAGATTTAGCTTGACACTGAACCAAAAGAATTAATTATGTGTTACTTTGCAATCATATATAAATATACATAAATATATGGATGAAACAGTGTAGCATTTTGATCTGGAGACCTCTTATGTTCAGCCACAAAGTGGAAATGGATCAAGATCAGTTGATGGCAACACACACAAAATGGGAATCACTAAGAGAGGTACTGTTGTCATAGTATTGTCTATTTTTTTCTGTTAAAGGGCTGTTAAGCTAAAAAGTACAAAAATACTTCTGTAAATGCAGCTTTTTTTTCCTTGGTGCAAAACACTCTATGCCTATGATCACCAGAAATATTTTCCTATAAATTGCATACCTCTGCACAGCCTTTTTGGTAAATCAGATTCATTGAGGTAAAAAGTATATACACACACACACAAACCAATTTTAAGTGTACAATTCTCTTTTCTACTTCATTTGCTTATGCTGCATCTTTTTATTTCCCTTTTCTAACATACTTTGGCCTTAGTTATTATTTCTAATTTCTTAAAGTGAGAGCTTAGGACATTAATTTTAGATACTTCTCATTTTCTGATCTATACATTTAATACCAAAAATTTTCTCATATACTGCTGTTTGAGCTACATTCCACTAATGTTTACATAAAGTATTTTATTTGATTAAAAGATGTCATAATGTCTCCTATAGTTTTCTTTTTGATTGAAATGTAATTTAGAAGTCTATACAACTTATTTTCTAAATATTTGGAGGTTTCCCTGATGCCTGTTATTTATTGTTCAATTTAACTCCTGTGAAGATTAAACGTATTCCATATGATACAACTTGTTTTATTGCCCTGCATATAATCTTTCTTGGCAAATGTCCCTTGTGTACTTGGGGAAAAAAAAATGGACGTTTAGGTTGTTGGTTGGAATGTTCTATAAATATCAATTAGGTCAAGTTAATTCACAATATTGTTCAATTCTGTATCCCTATTGATTATTTTGTCTACTCCACACACTTCCATCATTCTTTCAGAAAGTGGTGTTGACATCAACATGATTGTGGATTTGTCTTTTTCTCCTTTTAATTCTCTCAAGATTTGCTTCGAGTGAAATGAAGCTTTGTTGTTAAGAGTACAAACACTTGGAATTTGTGTCTTGGTGAATTGTTCCTGTTATCATTGTTACATATATCTCGTTTTTCTAGCAGAATTCATTTTGAAGTCTACCTTGTTAGTATAGCTGCTCAGCTACAGCAACCCTGCCTGTCACTGCCAACAGATTGGAATTGTCAAGTAACATATCTGGCTTAAATGCATAACTAAAGAATTTATATCTAATTGGCCTGGCACTGGAGAATTACTAGAATTTAATGATGCTCTGAGCATTTTTTATTTAAAGTATGCATCGAGGTAACACAGGAGGAGAACAGTAATAAATTAAATATTTATCGTTGCCTCAAGGGTGAAAACACAATTTGTGGAGTGTGACAGATGGGATAATACTACATGTTCCACGCCTGCCTTGGAAAATATATTTAACCTCTCTCAGGTCAAGGGTTTTTTGGATATTTTCTTTTATAGAATACAAAAGATTATCTCTAATTTACATGTATGGTCTAAAATTATTATAAAGTAAACACATATTTATGAAATTCTACCTTAAGAAATAGAACAATCCCAAAGTCTTGCATTCTCTACCCTGATAGCAGCTGCAGGCCTGAATTTTGTGCATATGCTTCCTTTGTAGTTTTACTGTTTATGAATGCACTTTTAATATATTGTTTAATTATATTATTTAATTATGTATTTGAAACGGTACCTGAACAGAATCATCTTATGTCTATATCTAGAGACCTATTAATCTGTGTATGCTAATCTTTTATCAGTTTTTTCTCTTTATTCTATTTGTGAAATATGTCCAGATGAGAGTGTGGATGTGAAGTGTACAAATTTTGATTTAATTACAACTTGTATTTTCCTATTAACATATTAATTTTTTCATTTTTCACTTTTAGGAGTCATGAATTTGAGATAATAGTGTTTTCCTTCAGATATGTTGCAAATATTATCTTCTAGTTTTTCTGCAATTTTTATGGTATTTATGTAAATTTAAATTAAATCTAAGTTTTTAACTTGTCAATTATATTTTTTTCATGTTACACGCTTTTGTTTCTCTCAAAAAGCCTTTTCAGTATCACTGTTTAAAAGTGATCTTATACATTTCTCTGTTTTCTTTAAAAACTGTCATTCACCTCTATGTCCCTAACAAGTGGTTCTCAAATGGGGGTCATTTTGCACTCCAGGAGATATTTGCAAATGTGTAGAGACAGTTTTGGTTATCACAATAGCGTGAGGAATTCTACTGGCTTCTATTGAACAAAGGCCAAGGATGTTGCTAAACATTCTAAAAGGCACAAGACAGCCCTCCATGACAGAGTAATTCCACTCAAAATGTCAATAGTGCTGCTATTAAGAAACTCTGTTTTAGGGTGCCTGGGTAGCTCAGTCAGTTAAGTATCTGACTCTTGATTTTGGCTTAGGTTAGGATATCATGGTTTATGGGTCTGAGCCCCATGTCAGGCTCTGTGCTGCCACCGCAGAGTCTGCTTGGGATTCTCTCTGTCTCCCTCTTTCTGCTCCTACCCTGCTCCTCCCTTGCTCATGCTCTCTCTCAAAATAAATAAATAAACTTTAAAAAAAAGGAAACCCTGTCTTTATCTGGAAATTATTTTTTAATGGTCTATTGTAAGAATCTATGACTTTGAGACTATCTGTAGTTTCATTTATTTTCATTCCTTTTATTGTTTTTCAGTAAAATTTCACATTACCTCCATATGGATCAAGTCTTAGGTATATGATAAAGTTATATCATAGTTAGTTAAATGAAGAATTAACTATATATATTTATTTATTTCAGTATTTATTCCTGTGCACTTTATAATTTGTGATTCTGTTTTGAATGCTCTCTTTCTAAAATTATAATATCTAAATCTATGCCAATATATAGAAATGCATTTGATCTTATATGTCGCAACAATCTGGTAAATTGGTCTTATGTCTAGCAACATTGCTCAATACTTGTTTTTAATAATTTTTATTTAGATAATTTACAGCTTTTCATGCAGCCAATCATATCTACAAAAATGATAGCTTTATTTCTGTTTGTAATTTTGTTTTATATGTTTATGATTTTTAAATATTCTCACTTGTATTGATCAGAGAGAGCATTTTTGCAAAAGTTGAATAGGATTAGTGAAAGCAGACTCCTTTTCCAGATCTTATTTTAAAGGAAATTATTTTTAGGTTTCTCTATCAGGATGCTAGTTATAGGTTTTGTTTTGTAGATAGGCTTTATCTGTTTCAAAAAGTTATTTTCTGTTGTTAGTTTGATTGGAGTTTTTATCTTTGATGGACGTTTGACTCTATTAAATAACTTTATTTCACTTGTAGAATGTAATAGAAAAGTAACACAAATGTACAAAGGTATTTTAATGCTTAAAAAGTAACACAAATATTGGGGCGCCTGGGTGGCTTAGTCGGTTAAGCGTCTGACTTTCGCTTAGGTTGTGATCTCGCGGTTCTTGGGTTGGAGCCCCGCGTCGGGCCCTGTGCTGACTGCCAGCTCAGAGCCTGGAGCCTGTTTTAGAGTCTGTGTCTCCCTCTCTCTCTGACCCTCCCCTGCTCACGCTGTCTCTCTCTCTCCTAGAAATAAATAAAAATATTTTTTTAAAAAAGTAACACAAATATATAAAGGTATTTTAATGATTAAATAAGGTGATCAATGTTAAGCACTTAAGATAATGCCTGATAATTAATATGAGTTATAATAAACATAGTAAGTGCATGGTGGTGAATAATTGCTCTTCAGTTCATCCATTAATTTGATTTTGTTTTATATTTAGCCTTTGATCATTTGTACAAAATGTTTTCATAGATGATTATCTCAAACTGATGAAACATCATGCCTTTGTCAATTACAAACATCTTTTTTATTTTGAAAGAAAAAGCTATTAAACATATTTTATTAGAGGTTGCATTTATTATTTCGTTGCAAATAATAAAGGACTGCTGTTCATGCTTTCTCTCAGCCATCTGTGCTCCATCCCTGTTCTCGTAGTTGGTAAATGCCCTTAGGCTTCACAAACTATCGTAGTAGTCACAGCCCCTGTGAACTGATTTGGAATGCTGCTTCAGGCAAAATTGATGATCTGTTCTCTATGCTCTCAGGACTACCTGATTGATCAAATCAGACAACAGAAATCATAGATCTTGCCCATAACAAACTTGCCAATGGTTCAAAAGACATAGGCAAAATTTAACCGTAGTGAAACAGTTCTTCCCATGAGGAGTGGAAACTAAGCATACAGAGTTCTCTAGGAATACCCTTTCTGTTCTGCATTAGGCATATTTTAATTTTTTAATAACAGACAAATTGAGAATTTGTATAATGCATATAGACATATTACTTGACTGTTTAAGTGGTTTTACTATCAACTACACAGAAGATTGTTTACATGACTAATTTCTTTCTTCAGCCTGCTATGCCCTACATATTCATATTCCAAAATAATTTACAGTAAGTAATCTGGGCACACTTGGTATGTCCTGTTCAAACCCTTTTACATATAGGAACTCTCTGTTTTCTTTTCTTTTAATATTTTTATTTATTTCTAGGAGAGAGAGAGAGAGAGAGAGAGAGAGAGAGAGACAGCGTGAGCAGGGGAGGGTCAGAGAGAGAGGGAGTCACAGACTCTGAAACAGGCTCCAGGCTCTGAGCTGGCAGTCAGCACAGAGCCCGAAACAGGGCTGGAACCCACAAACTGCGAGATCATGACCTAAGCGAAAGTCGGACGCTCAACTGACTAAGCCACCCAGGCGCCCCGGAACTCTCTGTTTTCTGTGGCACTAGCATGTTTAGAGTTCTTTTTAGGGGATAGAGGTGGGTTCAAGTCATTTATTTATTTATGTGGACCATCTTTGGGCATGTAAATTATAGATCAACCTGCCACTAACCTTTTCCTTTCCTTTCCTTTCCTTTCCTTTCCTTTCCTTTCCTTTTTCCTTTTCTTTTTCTTTTTTTGAGAGAGAGGGAAAGAAAGAGCAAGAAGTATGAGCATGTGCATGAGTGGGAAAGGGGCAAAAGGAGAGAAAAAGAAAGAGAGAGAGAGAGAATCTTAAGGATACTCAGCATGTAGCCAGACACAGGGCTCAATGACATGACCCTGATATCATGACCTGAGCTGAAATCAATAGTTGGACACTTAACTGACTGAGCCACCCATGTGCCCCGAAAATAGACCATGATGACTTCTTAGCAACATAAAATTAACCTATCTGAGCTTTAGTTTCCTCATCTGTAACACAAATATAACATTTTCTTACTGTAGACTTATTTTGATAATTAAATGTGCTGAAGTAAATATCCAACTTATAAATGCACATTAATAAAGCACTGATAACTACTGAATTGTTTTATATATTTGTATAACTTTTAGCTTCTCAACTAATTAGTGAATTTTAGAAAGAGGAGACAAGACACACAGGATCTTTTCATTTTTTCTAACCACACAGTGCAGTGTTTATTACAAAATAAGCTATCTTAATGTCTAAGTGAGAGAGGGAGACTCATGTTTTCTTTTAAACTTTAAACTTGGATTGCAAGAAATTTTTATTATGAAATGAGTTTTCTCAGCAGTGTATTTTAAACACATTCTTGTTCTGCTACAAAGGTTTAAAATATTACATGAAGACAACAGTGTTTCACAGTTGCATGTGTATTTCTCAATGCTTTTTTAAGCAAGTTAGAGTCCAGGGCACATGGGTGGCTCAGTCAGTTAAGCATCTGGCTTCAGGCCAGGTCATGATCTCATGCTTCATGAGTTTGAGCCCCATGTTGGGCTCTGTGCAGATACCTCAGCACCTGGAGCCTGCTTCAGATTCTGTCTTTGTCTCTCCCTGCCCTTCTCCCACTCACACACTCTCTGTCTCCCTTTCTCACATATAAGTAAACATTTAAAAACATTTTTAAAGTCTTCAAAAAAGTTAGATTCCTTAGATTAAAATTATACATATGAATTGATATCTTCCATAAACAGTTACTTATCATTAATAATCAGGTGTTTTCATGAGTTATATAAATGCTTATTATTATGAAGATTCAGTTGACAATAAGTAAATCTATTTTAACTCCATCAGATTTAGTAAAGTGTAACAATTATTTATTACATGTGTAATCATTTCCTTTAGATGTCACTTTTCTTGGTTCATTGTATATTTCTTGGGAATAGATAACATTGAAACTTCAAGATTGGACAAAAAAGGAATATGTGGTAGCCTTGAATTATCCAACATTTGTCTGGTCTATTCTCTATCTTCCTATCCCCCAAATAATTTTTTAATCATATTTTTTTTTCAACAGAATACTTCAGAAACCTGTTTCTTCTTAGGAGATAAAAGAATTTTAAGATATCCTTGGTAGTCCACAGCCAGTTCCACTCTACCATGGTAGCTACTCTTACCAATATTGCCAATGATTTATTTAGACACGCATTGAACATTTGCCCATGTCTCTTTTACCTGACTTTTCTCTGACATTTGATCAAGCTGTTCAGTGCACATTGGGCATTTCCTTATTTTGTCAGTTGAATCCTGAGAGATAACATCTCTTCTTGTTTGACGTTGAGGTCACTACTTACATAGATTTCTTTCTATTCCTCTGATTGCTCATTTTCAGTTTCCCAGGATCTTTTTTTTTTAAGTTTAGTTTTCTTTTTAAATGTTTATTATTTATTTAATCATTAATTCATTCATTTAGAGAGTGGGGGAGGGGCAGAGAGAGAATCCCAAGAAAGTTCCACAATATCAGTGCAGAGCCTAATGTGGGGTTTGATCTCATAAAGCCTGAGATCATGACCTGAGCAAAAACCAAGAGTTTGGTCACTTAACTGACTGAGCCACCCAGGCACCCCTCCGGGATCTTTTTATTTTTTTCTATGCCTTAAATTATTTGAGTTTCCCAAAGTTCTATTTTGGCCTATATCTCTTCCTGACATCTTTTTTCAGTCTCATCCATTTCCATGGCTTCAATTACCACACATATGCTGATGATTCAAAAATATTTAGAGACTACTTCAGCCTCTCTCTGAGGTCTCTCTCTCTCTCTCACACACACACACACACACACACACACACACAGATTCCCACTGGTATCACCTAGTGCACATTTACATTGAATGAGTCATAATCCTTCAAACTTAACAGACAGGAAACTAATCTTATAATGTCCTTTACCAAGAGTCATTCCATCTCAATTTACTATCATGATGGGAGGTGGGACTATTGACCTAGGTATTTAGACTATAACCTTTTTTCCTCTTCTTATAATTTTGCCTCAATAAATTACCAAATCCTATTTATTTTATTTATACTCTTGTTGTATTTATCCATCACTGTTCCTAATACTTACATGTTGACTCTTGTTGTTAATTGTAAGGTACATCAATGTCTCCAATCTGACCTTTCTGTATGTAGCCTCACTCTTTTTTCTCTATAATGTTACTAGATGGATATTTCTAAAATACAAATGTATTTATGTTCTTATGTTTATATTTACATTACAATGTCACTTTTAGCATAAAAGCTAACACTATTAGTCATCTATATTATCCTTAGTCAACTAGTGGTAGCTCTTCAAGCAAATATCCCTAAATTGACCATAAATATCCTGGCTGTCTGCCCACATAGTTAAGATCTTCAGAGTGTGTTAGAATAATTACTCATTAGGAAGCAACACATTCTTTAACTTCATGATTCCATTTAAACCCCTGAATTATAAACAATAAAAACTAAAATGAATTAATTTTTTAAAGAAATCAAAAGTTTAATAATCTGAAAGGCAGCATAGAGTAGTGATTTTAGTATGGTATACATTTCTATGGTAAGTACTAAAGTATAGTATAGATCCTAAGAATTTGAAAAACAGATTTGCCTCTTACTACCCAAGTTACCTTGGGCATGCTCCTAAAACTATATTTATAACTCCATTCTCAACTCTATCAGTGGGTATAAAACTGTAAGCAAAATAATTCAGAGAGTTCGCTAAAAGCCAATTCTTAAAAATACAGTTTTCTGAAGAGCTAATTTGTTCAAATCAAACTAAGAAAAATCAACTTGCAAAAATACAATTAATTGAAAGGACAATTTAACAGCAATAATAGGATTGTTTTCTTCTCAACTTTAAATCAGTGAATGTCACTTTATAGCTTTCAAACCTAAGGATTTAGTATCATTCTTATTGTTTACTTATCAGAAATAAAACATACATTACAATTCAATTAGAATTCTAAAATACCTGGGATTTTATCAGGTATATTAAATCAGGTGAGATTATCAGGTGTATTAAAATTTCATGTCTCTAATAAAGAACGGTTTGGATATGCAAATGAGAAGAAGCAGTTGGAGGTAAAAAAGAAACTAGAGTGTAGAAAAAGGAAAGGATGATAATATTTATGTACTGTGATGATCTATATGTTTCATACTTAAATTTTGATATCATTTAATTATAAAGAGACAAGTAAGAAAAGAATTTAAAAATTGATTAATATCTTAAAAATGACAAAGATGAAAGACAAGTTCGACAAGACTAAATGATATAGAGGATTAAAAATCACTATGGACCAAGAATACCCATAAGAAATAATTATTTTTTAAAATGAAGAAATCTTTATTATAAATAGTACTATTATATTAAATTTCAGTTTTCAAAAATATATCAATTATAATCATATTTCATATTCTTGTTAATGCTACCATATCTTCTGCTAATTCTGTTGAAACCATTTTTAGTAAACTGATAAATGTTTTAATTTGGCAAATTTGGAAAATTGAGACTCCACAAATTGATCATTAGTTAACTGAATCTTCGACAAATATGTCACTTGGTGAATTAGATATTGTCACACATTAGCAACGTGTGACAACTTAAAACCATGCAAATAGTTTCTTATTCATGGCATCATGCTAGGGAAAAAATGCCGTTATGTATGCATATAAAATTTTGGCCCATAGTAAGTAGCTATCTACTAGTAACAATTAATATATATTTATTATACTTGGTTGTCTGTTGTTATTGTTATTGGTTTTGGTGTTAGCACAGCATGATTGTTATGATCTTGCTTCTGCCTAAATTGCAGCTTCATTTTTCACCATTCAATTCTCCAAGTTGCACAGAAGAAAGTTACACCAGAACAAATCTTTCCAGACAGTGGAACTCTAACGGACCTCATCACACAAATGGGTGTTTTACTTTACTCAAGCATTGCAGGAGTGTTCTATTAGGACCTGCTCAGACATTTAGTAAAAACTTCCTGTTGTTATACCCCAAGAGAAGAGGAGAGGGATTTTTGCATAAGAAGCCAAGAGACTTATTGTGAAAGAAATGATCAAAACCAGATAGAAACCCAGCGCCTCATGTTGGCAAGTGAAGATCAGCCTGGAGGAGGCTCACTGCAAGAAAAGGGGAAACGTGAGTATCAATGTTCACAAGAAGAACTCAATGATATGAAAGAAAGGTCTGAACTGGTGTGCAGAGCTCAACAGAAGAACACAAGGATTGGTTTGAAATTGCTGATCTGGGGGCACCTGGGTGGCTCAGTTGGTTAAGCGTCTGACTTCAGTCCAGGTCATGATCTCACAGCTCGTGGGTTTGAGCCTTGCAGTGGGCTCTGTGCTTACAGCTCAGAGCCTAGAGCCTGCTTCAGAATCTGTGTTTCCCTCTCTCTTTGCCCCTCCCCCCACTCGCACTTTGTCTCTCTCTTCTTCAAAAATAAATTGTAAAAAAATTTTTAAAAATTGCTGATTTGGTCATATTTTATGTTAATATTGCAAGTCTGACAGAGTGAAATGATTTATAAATAATGACCCAGCATGTTGGGAAAGCAAACAGACATCTTGCCGTGATATCATTTGGTCTATTTTCATTATATTCTATAACCAGAGATATGATAAAATGATATTTTTCCCCTGAGATATCCATATCAGAATAACAAAATAGATGTAATTTTGAGTCATTTTCTCTATGTTCACTGAAACAACTTTATCTTTGATTTTCCTAAAACTGTGATAACCATTGCCAGATATTATTTTATCAAATGACTATCCAATATGAGCAGATTATCTATAACCTTAGTAAACTCATTTGTTTAAAGTACTTACTGTATTTTTTAGGCTTGATAATAAAAAGAATCTTCTAAAGTCTGTGGTTTAAGAAAAAAAAACACTTGAAAGTAAAAATTTTTTCCTTAATTTTTTTCTACTCTTTATTTCACAAATAACATTTCCACTGAGATGCTCCAGAGGATCCGGTCACCAGCCCTGATGATCTCAGGCTGTTGACAAAGGCAACATTCTGGGCTTCTTGCAGCCAGCGCCACATTCTTCAGCTTGCAGACTGGCTTCCATCATTCTATTAGAGAGCTTCCACTCTACTCCTGAGAGAGAATAAGGTGCTTTGACTCTCACTGACTCTTTCTGGATTGTCTCTAGTATTTTCCCAAGACGACTTCTGATCCCAAATCTGGTTTGGCTTTTATTTGGCCACCATTTTTACTCCCAGTTTTGGTTGTGGTGGTTTTGCTTGTATGGTCCAAGTATATTTATGTGTTTATGTTTGACAGGTTTTCCAAATGTTTTTATTTTTCTATTTGTCTTGAGAATTCCATTTTCCTGGCCTTTGAGCAACTTGCTTCTGTTTTATTATGTCACAAGACTGTGGTTTAGTCAAGTTGAAAATAAAGCTTCTGTCACAGACTTTGCTGTTGCCTCGTTGTTTGCCAATTGCTGATAGAATCTTATGTTATTTGTTTACTTATGTGTCACCACCATGAACTCAAATAAGTCACAAGAAAAGAAAAAGAAAAAAGAATTTATGTCCAGTAGAATAAAGAGCCAACATGAGATACAGGAAACATCAGGATATGCTTTTGAAATTGTCTGTGTCACTCTGACCTTCTGTTCTGGAACTGATGCAACGAATCAGTCAATTTTACTAAGACAACAATTTGTGTCTTATATTTATTTGACCCATGGCTGAAATTGTAACTCTGAGGTTAGCAATCTGTGTGTGTGTCTGCCTGTACTTAAATGAGAAAAGAAATAAAAGTATTGTTCTTCTCCAAAAGGAAATGTGATTTGTCTCTTTCTTACCATGATTTGTTTATATTTATAGCTCTTTCTGTCTCTGTAACTTCCTTATTCTTTCACTCTCTTTTTCGACTTTCCTTTTTAGAAAAGCTTGTATTTACTAATCAGTCAAAAGTTTTATTAAATGGTCTATCCTTCAAGCATGCCTAATTTAAAGACTCATATCTATTTTTAATAGAGAGAAATAGATGAATTTTTTGTCTTTTAAATTACAGCTTAGAAAATGCAGAGCTCAGGCACTAGGGTGGCTCAGTCTTTGAACTGTCTGACTCTTGATCTTGGCTCAGGTCATGGTCTCACAGTTTGTGAGATCAAGCCTCATATCAGGCTCCATAATGGGATTCTCTCACCCTCTCTCTCTCTCCGCTCCTCCACACCCCCTTACCACATGCCTCTCTCTCTTAAAGTAAATAAAAATTTAAAAAAAAGAAAAGGCAGAGCTCTAACTTCCTATGTAAGAACTTTGCCCAGTTAAAACAAGTTGTATGGATCTACCTGAATGTGTTTTGGAATGAGAATATTAATGACACAGAATTGATTGCTTCTGGTCTGCAGAGAGCTTTAATCACTTCTTGAGGCATTTGAAGGGCTCAAGGTACATAACATTTCCTCCCTCTTATCTTAAAAGAAAATAGAAAATCTCCATAGAAATACATAAATAAGCCAAGGCAACATGTGAGAAAATACTTTACGTGCTGAAAAAAATGATGTTGATAAACCTATAGCTTGCCCTACAATCTAACTGGACAATTACTAAACAAAATAACTAATAAAATAAAGAAAAATTCAAATATGAACTCCTTCAGACTTCTACAGCTTGTTCCTGATTCTAAGATTCTTCCATTGCATGAATATAAAATAGTTTGTGAACAAATTACTATAACTTTGTCCATTGTTTTGCTTATCTATTGCTGTTTAGCAAACTGCTCCATAATTCTGTGGCTGAAAACAATAGTTCATTATCTCTATTGGATCTGAGTGTCCACTAGACTTGGTTTATAGTTCTCCTTTGAGATATCTCAGGAAATTTTAGTAAAATAGAGGCTGGGTCTGCAAACAATTGAAGATTCCACTGGATTGGTGATTCACACAGGGAGCAACTGGTGCTCACTACCATCTGGAAGTTCAGGCTGGGATCATTGGCAGGAACAATTATACTCGGCCTATCCATGTTGCTTGGGTTTCTTCTGCTTCGAAAGTTGAGTTCCGAGAGGGAATATCCCAAAATTAAGTGTTCCAAGAGGCTTACTGGATGTTGAGACATTGGAAAGCTTTCTATGACCCAGACTTGGAAGTCACACACGTCTCTCCCAGCACCCTCTGTTGGTTAAAGCGATGCACAGGCCCAACCCATATTCAAAGTGAGGTGAAGTAGACTCCACCTCCTAAATGGGGCAGGGGGTGGGGTTTGGGTGGGGGTACAGGGTGTACAAATTAATTGTGGTCATAGTTAATCAACTCCAAGTGTCCAAAAAATTATTTATATTTCTCACACATGGAAGGGACACTCATCTCTCAAGGCCCTTATATGCTTCATGTATTGAAGTATCTAGATCAGGGTTGAAATCCAGGAGCTTACGTTAATTAAGAACAGGTGTGGAGGCATTGCAGCAAATGGAGTCCTCAGGTGCAGATAGATCCTTGAGCCAGATTGTTTGCCACTGTGAGTCACTTTATAAGAAATGGCTTGGTTTTTTTTCAAGGAGGTTGACAGCCTAAAAACGTCTTTTCATTTTGGCTGTCTCTGACCTTTTCAGTCTAAGTTGACAGACAGTGTTACTACTGATACCAAATTCTTAACATGGTTATAAGTTTCCCAGGGATCTTTTTCAGATTCACTCTCCTAAGATAAAGCTACTGTCATAAATCCCTTCAGACAGAGGGAAGTGCGTGTGATGTGGTTCAGTACCCTTCAGTCTTTTAGAAGACCTTTTGTTTACTCTAAAAGTCAAGGAGACACACACTTAGAATCCTCACAAGCCCTTTTTTTCTGGCTAAGAGATTTTAGGGACACACAAATAAGATCCTTAGCATACTTTTTAACTAACTGCCTTGTCTAAGAGATTCTGCCTTAAATTTTTCAGAGGCCCTAGCAAAAGTGTTAGTTCTTTGGATCAGGAATTTATGCTAAGCCACCCTGATATTTTATTTTGCCTTTTAAAACTTGAATTTGTCACGTTGTGTTTGGGTTTAGACTCCTTTACAACAAGGCCAAAGGGCAGGCAGTCTGCCAGGGGCGGAGCTTTGGGGTCAGGGCGTGGCCACGGGCTCGGGGGCGACTTCCGCTTGCTTGACCCCGCCTACCCAGGTCCCAGCGCTGCAGGTGTACGGGGACTTCAGAGTCGGTGCTCTGAGCAAAGCGCAAACTCGAAGGTTCTCCTTGATTGTGGGGGAGGAGACCATGGAGGGGATGCTCCTCAGGCTGAAAGAGTTTGGAAGCCTGACATGATGAGGAGTGACACTCAGCAGCTGTTGCAGGCCTAAGCGGACCTTCTTCAGGATGGGTGGTGCCCATCCATCCTTCCTGGAAGCCCATTTGGGGCAGGCCGGAGGGACCGCGAGGCTTCCCTGCTACCCGTGTTTTACTAACACCAAGGACTGCTTTTCCGCGGACGCCCGGGAGGCGACTCTCCAACCCCCCAGCTTCGCTAGTGCTGACGAGCTTTGTGGGCCTCTCATCCCAGAGGAAAATAAAGCCATCCGGAGCAGGTGGGGTTCCTTCTTTTTTTTGCTGATTTGTTTTCTGAATTGGCTCCCTTGCTCTGCTTGAGAGCACGGGGTTTGGAAAAGCATTTGGAACCCAAGTGCGGAAGTGCCTCCGAGAAGGCATTTTGTCCCAGTGTTTGGCCATTCTGGTGTTTGAGATGGTGAGCAGTCAGGTGTGATGTGCTGTGGCTGATGGACGGTGGGGACGAAAATTTCTTTCTTTTCGAGAGGTTTTGCAAGGGACTCCTGGCGACCTCACTTGGTGTCTCCGGGCTGTGTGGTTCCCGGGCCGTCAGTGTTGGTGGGTTTGTCTGCAAACCCCAGTGCCCAGTGGCTCTGTGAGTCACCTCAATAAAGATGCCAGGAGGTTAAAACAAAACAGATCAAAACACAACTGGGTTGCCTGAGTGGCTCAGTCCGTTGAGCGTCAGACTTCGCCTCGGGTCATGAGTTCGAGGCCGTGTCGGGTTCTGTGCTGACAGCTCAGTGCTTCTGATTCTGTCTGTCTCTCGATCTGCCCCTCCTCTGCTCATGCTCTGTCTCTGTCTCTCACAAAAGTAAAATAAGCATTAAAAATATTAAAAATAAAAACCCCAGAACACAACTCACTAGGAGAGGTGGCACAAGGAAAGGACATCCTAACAGCAAACATTTCACGAGGTTCTTCTGGAAGCTGAAGAACCTTTTGTGACCTATCCTCAGATTTTATGCAGCCATTGAACTGTTTCTTGCAGATTCAAGGTGAAAGATAATTGAGTTACAAAGAATTCATGGCTACTTTAATTTACCTTTCTGAAGAAGAGTAGTAATAAAGATTACTGATAATTAGAGATCTTTTATATATAAAAAATCTGTTTAATTAGCTTACAGAAAATAATAAAGTGCACATGTAACTTTAAGAGAATTCAAGAATTTTGAGGAAAGAAAACAAAACTCTTGCTTTAAGTATACTGGACCTTTAAAAAAGATTCAGACACTTGCTGAAGCAGTAACTTGATAAAGGACAGTTTGGCTGTGAATTAAATTATCTTAATTATCTTAATGACTTCACTTGTTAAATCATAAGATACAGAGTAAGGGAATGTGAAGGCTAATAAATGACAAGTAAAAATGCAAACAATTGTCTATCCAATGCAATAGTTACAATTATTTAAGACTTAAATATGTATATATATGTGCATATATATAATATATATGTATAAAATGTGTAAAATATATGTATGTAAAATACATATATGTACATATTTCTTAATATATGTGAATGCTTACAAAACTTAAATTAGTTTAATTTAAAAAAAATCAGGTGTGTTGTTATTGGGAAAAATTGTGAAAAATGTTGGAAGCATTATAGTATAATTTACAAAAGATGATTTTATTTTCTTATGGAAGCCTAAATTTCCCAAGTTGGTCTTTTGGTCAGATTTTGTTGATGGCAGTGTTTGTGCTTTCACAAATGGGTTAAAGGCATTAAAGTGTAAAAAATATGTAGTTAAAAGATAGTAACTGTTGTCTACTAAAACTGTACGCCCTTATGGGTTTTGGTTACTGTTGAACATTATCTAAACTTAGTTTTCCACTTAAAATATCTAAACAAAATCTTTTGGAAAAACTCATAATATTAGTAGTAATTTGTGTTTTTTTGTGTGTGATAGGAACCAGATTAAATTAGGTTA
This sequence comes from Crocuta crocuta, assembly GCF_008692635.1. Classification (NCBI taxonomy): domain Eukaryota; kingdom Metazoa; phylum Chordata; class Mammalia; order Carnivora; family Hyaenidae; genus Crocuta; species Crocuta crocuta. Next base: position 10,167,765 of record NW_027532015.1, read on the forward strand.
ATTGAATTTCTGGAAAAGTACATAGGAAATGTAAGTGGCTTTGGGTTTGATAATGATTTGAAAATAACAGCCATTGAAGCATGATCCAGAAATATAAAAATTATAAAATGTGATTAAATGGACTTTATTCAAAGTAGAATTTGTCTCTGCTAAAGATGTGTCTTGGCGACTCTGTTGGTTAAGTGTCTCACTTCAGCTCAGATTATGATCTCGCAGTTCTTGAGTTGGAGCCCACACTGGGGGGCTATGCTGACTGTCGAGCCTGGAGCCTGCTTCGGATTCTCCATCTCTCTCTTTGCCCCTCCCCCGCTTGCACTGTGTCTCTGTCTCCCTCTCTCTCTCAAAAAAAAAAAATAAAAATTGAAAAAAATGTTTAAAGAAGAGAATAAAAAGACCAACTAGGCTGGAAGAAAATATTTGTAAACTGCATGTCTGATAAAGGCCTTGTAGTCAGAATATAAGGACTTTTAAAACTCAAAAGTTAAAGAAAAAAAACCAATTGAGAATGGGAAAAATATATGAACAGACATCCCACTAAAGAAGATATACAGATGGCAAATAAACATGTGAAAAGATGCTCAACACTATTTGTCATTCAGGAATTGTGAATTAAAACAATGAGATATTACTTATCACAAACTTTTTATAAGGGCTAAAATCTTCCCCCTTACCCCCTCCCCCATGATGGTATTAAATGCTGGCCAGAATGTGGAGTGACAGGAACTCTCATTTACTGTGAGTGGGAATATAAAATGGAAAAGCCACTTTGGAATGTCACTGAGCTCCTCAGGATTTACCCAATTGATTTGAAAACTTAAATCCACTCAAAATCTTGCATGTTAATATTTATAGCAGATTTGTTCATAATTACCCAAAACTGGAGGTGACAAGATGTGTTTAAATAGGTGGCTGTGGTACATCTGTTCAGTGGAATTTTATTCAGTTAATAGAAAGTAGGAGTTAATCAGCCACAGAAAGAGATCTTAAATGCATGTTGCTAAGTTAAAGAAACCAGGCTGGGAAGACTATATCATATCTCCTATGCTTACAATTGTATGAAATTACAAAAAGGCAAAACTATTGAGCTAGTAAAAGAGACAGTGGTTGGCAGGGATTTGGGAAGAGTTGGGGAGGATAGATAGGTAAAGAAATAGATGATTTTTCAGACACTAAACTATACTGTCTGGTGCTATACATGGCATTATACATTCGTTAAAATCCACAGAGCATTCAAAGCACAAAGAATGAACCTTAAAGTATGTAATTTTTAAAATGCCATTTAAAGTATCAGGGGATCCCAGGAAAGATTGCAGACTGAGACTAGGACCCTTGTGTATCAAAAATGCATAAAATGGTCTCACTGAAGAGACTGGGGAGAAAGGTGGATGATTGAAGGAACTTTGGAAATGAGATCTGTAAGACTAAAGGGAAAAATTCACATAACACTATCTAACAGATAAAGTTATTTTCTGTAGGGCCACAGGTTAACAGTTTTGATCTTAGCCATGAAATTAAGCAAATGGATGGCAGATGATGGTAGCCGGGTTTTTTACTTTGGAATGGAAAATCTACAGATATTCAAACAGTAGAGGCTCGAGTGAGTGATCCAAGTGGTAATGGTTTGAGTCGGAACCATCAATATGAACTGTTGTTTAGCTTAATATATAGATAATGATGATTACATATAATAATATTTTTAGATGTGTGCATGCACGCACACACACAGGTTTGTAAAAACACATACTTGTATACACTCAACTGGGAGGACCTAAATTCCAGTAGCAAGGAGCACAGATCTTATTTGCTAATTCTGTTCCCCAATAAAATGAAACCAGGTTCCTTGGAGAAATGGTTGATTCTAGTGATATAGGAGCCATTGACCCAATGGCACAAACCAGAACAATTTGAGCAAAAAAAAAAAAAAATCTGAAGTAGAAAATACATATCCATGATAACATACCGATATAAATAGATGATAGAATAAATAAATATGTAAATAGAGGAAAAGAGACAAATCTCCCAAATATAAGAATTCTTTACATTTTATATAGACACTCTACTATCACGGAAGGAGAGCATAACTCCCTTCTCCTTCAGTGTAGGCTACATACAGTTAACTTTCCTCCAAAGAATACCACATGCAAAAAGGGAAAAAACGGTAACTAAGTAGAGAAACCTAACAAACACCACCTTAGCCAGATGATGCAGGTCAAAATCAACAAAGATAAGTCATATTGACAGGATGTGCCCTTGGCAAGATGTGATAAAAATGATGGTGTCCTCTCTGAGGCTTACCTCTCAATAACCCATAATCCTAGAGCTATCATAAAAACATCTGGCACATTCCAATAGTGAAGCAGCCTACAAAATATCTACCAGTATTTCTCAAAACGTGAAGGCTGTCAAAAGCGAGGAAGACATAATAGACTGTCTCAGCCAAGAGAAGCCTAGGGAGACACGGTAAGTAAATGTAATATGGTGAAGATAGGGGAGGAAGAACTTCTCCTCAGTACAAGGTTCTTCCAGTTGGACTAAGAATTAAATTTACATGAGACAGATTAACAGGAAAAAAAAACCCACAAAATTTTTTTTATGTCCACACAGAGGCCCAGTAATGAAATTGAGACAAAAATATGATGCAGGCAGTTTTTATACATTTTTACACAAAGATACAGTAGATCTGGGAGGAATTGATAGGACAAAAAAAACTTAACTTTAGGAACTTCAATTAGCATGGGATTTTAAACAGATTTTGGGTTGGAGTACTAAATTAGTAGAAATTAACGAGGGTTGTTTCTACAGCATTCTCTGCTCTAAATTCCTATTTTTGGTGACAAGGATATTTCTCACCCTCCTGATTCAAGGGAGTAGCTTTCACATGGGAGATTTATTTCCTGATTTCAGGGAAACTGAGGAGGGTCTGAGTGTCCATTTATGCAGACTGTCTCTTAAGTACTTTTATTTAAAATAATATGCCACATTGGCATATTTTGGTGCAGCCTGTCCTTAGTCCTACAGTGGTATCCTGTTTAGGATTGTGGAACTGTTAGAAAGGCATTAGATAAAAATGAAAGGAATCTGAAAAATTACAGACTTTAGTTAATAATAATATATCAGTATTGTTTCATTAATTGTAACATGTACCCAACCAATGTAAGATGCTAAGCGGGAAAATGGGGTGTGGAGTGTTTGGGTACCCTCTGCACTGTCTTAATTTCTCTCTAAAACTTTTCTAAAAATTAGTCTATCTTTAAAAATCTTTAAAAAAAAGAACATGTATAGCTCTGGAAGAATGGTCTTACTGGAGGATGAAAATGGTGATTTGCTAAAGTGCTAGTGAATGATAGTGTTCTGATTACCTCCACAGTTTTATAATTTTTCTGTTATGGGAACAAAGGTTGGTTTTGAGGGTTAACTTGTAGATATAATACTTTAAAAATATGAGAAAGATATACATATTTTTGTAAGATATACATATTTTTATATGTTATAAAAACTTGAAGGGAATTTGTTTTCAAGTAACAAGTTTGTAAAAAAAATTAAAGTATATTAAATGTTGACTAAGGTAGTTGGATCAAGATAGATTAATCCATAGTATAGAAAATGGCTTGTAACTCCTTTATTATTTAAAAAATTTTTTTTGAATGTTTATGTATTTTTGAGAGACAGAATGAGACAATGCATGAGTGGAGAGGGCAGAGAGAGGGAGATGCAGAATCCAAAGCAGACTCCAGGCTCTGAGCTGTCAGCCCAGAGCCCTATGCGGGCCTCAAACCCACCAACCATGAGATCATGACCTGAGCTGAAGTTGGACGCTTAACCAACCGAGCTATCTAGGTGCCTCTTGCTTGTGACTCCTTTAATGCCAAATGTTACATGGATTATATGCAAAGAATAAAAAAAAAGATTTTTTTCTTTCTCTTAAAATGATAGGCATATTTTTGATCATATATCCTGTTCATTACATGAAAATGCAAAAAAGATATTCCATGATTGATCAATGAGGTTCCTTATATGAGTAAAATGCTCTCACTTGAAAGCCTGTTTTTATGCACCTCTTTTTTTATTCTTTTCAATCATGAACAAAAGACTTTCTAAATAAAAACTGAAACAGTTTTCTTCTCTTTAGATATGTAAGACTATGACCCTTGTATAAGTCTTGTATAAGTCTTTTTGACTTTGAATTTAAGAACTCAAATTCAGGAAAATAAAACATAGATATCTTCACCCATACACTTTTGAGATTTCCCTGATAGGCAATTAACTGACACCAGCATTTTCCTCTCCATAAAAGAAAAAGACATGCCACAAATTTTTGTATACCTGGAAGTTTCTGTATTTCTAATTATCTTAAAAAATATAAACAGCTGTTCTAGTTATAAAGCTTTCACTCTGGGAAGTAATGACAAATCAAAGGAAACTCAGGGTCCCTAGGTTAAGTAGATGCTAGTGATATAGTAAAAATATTTCAGAGTAGTGTCCCTTATAGGATAGATAAAAGCACAACATGTTCATGTATAAAGACTGTCAGTAAACTGTCATGAAATTGATTTATAAATTTATTTTGTAATCTCTTGTCAATTCTTGACAAGCAGAGCAGACATGAGATGAATTGGAGGTCTCTGGAGATTTGTCAGGAGCTCACTGTTAATACTTTCTTACTTTTAGGGTTATCATTGACTTAATCTTTTAAAGTCGATCATTATCTCAATAGAGGATTCCAGGCTTCTATCTGGAATATCAATATATTATAATAAATTAACCAGAATCTTTCAGTCTCTTATTGACAGATAGTTTCTGCCCTTCCCCTACACTTGTCTATAGACTGCTGAAGAAGTATTCTGGAAGAAATTTCAAAAGAATAATAGTCTCAGTAAAGAGTGCTACTACATATTTTTGTTTAATATTTCAGGCACTGGGTACATTGACTGATTTCTTAAGTTTGAGGTGACAATGACAATATAAAGAGATCCATTTCATTATGTGGAACTGGGTCAGGATTTCCAAGACAGCTTTATAAATATAGACTATTAACTGCACCATGAGAGTCAGAACAAGAACAATTGATTTCCTAGGACTGAATAAAACAATTATGGTGGTCAAAATTCTATTTTCTAATGGACATAAGTGAAATAACCCTTTCTTTTCTTCTTTAGCTGGCATTAAACATTAATTTTAGACTATATTTGTATAAACTATAATGAAAAATTGTTTAAATAGTTTCTTATTCAGACTGACCTTGTACAACTCAGAAAATACAGTGTATAAAACTTTTAAGTGTGAGCTAATGAATCAATAGGAAAACTTAATAATGAATCTGCAGAGAATGTAAATACAGGTAACTAGATAAATAGATTTACTTTACCTACAAAACTACTCAGAACTATAGTTAAATATAAACAAAATACTCTTATGAGAGGTACTCTTACTGTTATTCATGACCATGTGGTTATTTAGTAAGTTCATTAAGAATCTGTGTTTTAGACGAGAGCTGTACTTCATTTGTGTATTTGATACACATAAATGTCTTCTCAGAAAACTAGCATAGTATATATTTAATAGCTAATGGAAACCTATACTTAAAGGTCATAACAAATGTTTCTTCTTCACAGATCAATTACATTCAAACATATATTAATTTTAAAAATAAATAAAAGGATATTCCTAGATTGATTGGATCTGCAGGAAGACTTGGTACAAATGAATCATATTCTGTTTCTAGCCTTGAAGTAGTCACTATAAGCTTCTAAGGACCATAAAACCTTTTTCTAGCATATAGCTGTTACTGAGTTGTGATTCAGTCAACACAAGTTTAGAGTATCTCCATATAGACATTAAATCTCAAGCCCTGGTATCATACTTTCTGGTTTTGTTAACCATGACATAGAGTTTTAATATGTTAATCATTGTGTCTTATGACATCTGTGGAAAAGAAAGAGCAGGAAACCCAATGCATTAAATGAATGATATTGAAACAGAAAATTACTAAATACAATTATGTGATCAAATTGTGCTCTAAAGGTAGAACGTATCTTCAAGGAGGAAATGATACAGCAAATTGACACCGTGCCTTGCCTCTTTAATTGGTAAGCAGGGACATAACATCCCCCTGTTAAAAGTAAAAGAAAATAATAATTTTATTTATTTATTTATTTATTTTTTTTTTACAAATAGTTTATTGTCAAATTAGTTTCCACATAACACTCAGTGCTCATCCCCAAAGTGCCCTCCTCCATGCCCATCCCCCCTGCCCCCCACATCCATCAGTCCTCAGGTTTTGTCAGCATTCAAGAGTCTCTCATGGTTTGCCTCTCTCCCTTTCCCCCACCATTTCCGCCCTTCTTCTCCCCCTTGTTCCTCCGTCAAGTTCCTCCTAATCCTCCTATACGTGCAAACATATGATATTTGTCCTTCTCTGCCTGACTTATTTCGCTCAGCATAACACCCTCAAGGTCCATCCATGTTGCTACACATGGCCAGATTTCATTGTTTCTCATTGCCATGTAGTATTCCATGGTATAGATAAACCACATCTTCTTGATCCATTCATCTGTTGATGGACACTTAGGCTCTTTCCATGTTTTAGCTATTGTGGAGAGTGCTGCTATGAACATTGGGGTACATGTGCTCCTATGCCTCAGCAAGGAAAATAATAATTTTAAAAACCACTTTGAAACTTGAGATAAATAATAAGAATGGCAACTAAGGAAACAAAATCAGAGTTTTAGCATACTTGGAAAAGCACAAAAGATGTATTCTATCTGTATTATCAAATGGTCAAATTACTCTCACTAATATTTTCTGAAAGAGTATCTTAACTCTCTAGCACTTGTTTCCCCCATTACTCTACCAGACTTATGTCTATTCATGTGAAATCTTCCCTGAACTCCAGAGAGATTGATGGCTTCTCTTTAATGGTCTCAGTGTATCTCCTGCCTACCTTTGTTAATATGATTAGCATTTTGATAAGAACTCTCAACTCTGTTTCTCAAACTCTGTTTCCCTCATTAGATTATAAACTTGATGAGGATTAAGTCTTTTTGACATAGGTTCCCAGTGAATGACATAAAAGGCTCTCAATAAGTATTGGATTATCTGTTGGTAGGTTTGTAAAAATAATTCCTATTTTTTTTCTTCTAAGCTTGTTTTATTTATTAATATAGGGCATATAATGGCTCATTGTCACTTTCTAAGAGGACTTTCTCTTTGCAGTGTTCTTATACTTTCCTCCAATTATTTTTAACTAATTGCTGATAGTATTTTAAAATAAGGATATTCACAGGCTGGGCTCTGTGACAGATAATAAATTATTTTTGTCCAGTTGAAAACATAACTGCATAGTAAAGCATAACTCTTTACTAAACAATAATGGAATTTTCTGTATAAGCTTGGTTATATTTCTCAGATGAGGAGAACACTAGAATTTTATTTGACTTAATTTGCTTAGGCTTGAATAAACTTAATTATACATCTGTGACTTCGTTTTCATCAGGAATTTAAAGAACGAGTAGTATTGTAGTGCAACAACAGCATAATTGAGGAATGAATGTTAGAATATCCTAGAATATTTTCACTGGGCAGATTCCAGGATTTGCACTTAAAAATGGTTCAGATCAGATTATAGAACCACAAAAAGAAATGCTTCAGCTGACTGCTAGCTCTCTTCAAAAACCAGTGCTGCAAAGCTATGCTTGTGAAAGTGTGGCAAAATAATTTTCAGTGCACCCCAGAACAGTGAGTTATTTATGCAATTCCCAAAGGAAAGATTTGGGAGACTTAAATGAATGGATATATCCAGGTTCCTGTAAACTAAATGACATTTGATTGCTCAGTTAAATCTTATTTACCTAGTATGTAAAGTATAGAAGCTAAACAGTACCATATGAGTATTCTAAAAGCAAGAGGCAATGAGTGTAAGTTTGTTTTTGGCTCTTCTGATATATAATACCTCATTGGATAATCTGTGGATTCTGGTGTTTGTATGCATGTATCATTTCCTCTACCTGAATTGACTCTCATTCTGTTCCCAATTGTACTTTTTAGTGTCCCAGTACCAATTTACAAAATGCTAGTCACCCTCACGTTGTAGCTCAGACATTTGTAATTTAGGTGTCAAACCTATAATCTGTATTCCACTGCCAGATTATTTCATATTCTAAGGGGTTTATATTCTCTTGCTCCTGGGGGATCTTGTTTCACTTGCCTTTTATTGCCAGGATCTGTTTCTTGCAGCCCCACACTGACTCATATTTTGAATTCGTCTCCTTTTCTTATTTACACACATATCTTTAAATTGATTATTAGAAAAACCTGTCCTTCAAAACATCTTTTAATTTTTTTATGTACCAAGGCTCTGTCTGTTGATCTGCAGCTGGGCACTTTGGTTTACTTCTGCCCCCTTGCAGCAATCATGAAGATACTACTCTCCTAATTATGCAGTGCAAATCTAGGGACTAACTCAGAACTCACTCATGTGTAGACTCCTTTCCAACCCTGCTCTTGAATTTGCCAAACCATGCAGTATTTTCTCCATGTCTCACCTTTTCATAGACTGCACGAGTATTTAAGAAGTTATAAGATCAACACAAAGTATGATTCCCCAGTGAAACAGATTATTTCAACTCCCTCTACACTCCTGCCCCACACTTAAAATTTGGTAGTAACTGTGGTAGGTACAGATGTTTACATAGTTCTATGTTTTCACGCTGCCAAATATTTCTACTATGAAATCTTTTTGAGATTCCCCCTGGAAGAGTTAGATGAATGTTTTTCAAACCATGAAAGGAAAAGATGGAATCTCTTTTCCAAATAAAACATTCCACAGATTTCCAGGATGCAAAGCAAAAATGCATTGATTGCAGTGAGGGTTAGTGGGGCCCACACCCCTACCTTCTTACACTACTCTTGTCTGTAGCATTTGCAGCAGACCCCCAACACCCACCACAGGCAGTGCCTTGAAGGGCCCAAGTGCCCCTTCCTAATTATTTTTAGGAATCCTGTGTGCTTGTGTTTTAATGTTCATTATGTTGCACTGTAATTGTTTTGCTTTTGGTGTTCTCACCAACACTGACATTCTTGTCTTTTTATTCCTCAGCAAGGAGGAAGTGTTTCTTTTTTTTTTTTTAATATGTTTAATGTTTATCTTAGACAGAGAGAGAGAAGGGAGGAGAGAGAGAGAGAGAGAGAGATTGCACACCAGGGAGGGGCAGAGAGAGACAGACATAGAATCCAAAGCCGGCTCCAGGCTCTGAGCTGTCAGCACAGAGTCCTACATGGGGCTCAAACTCAGGAGCCCCAAGATCATGACCTGAACCAAAATTGGAAGCTTAACTGACTGAGTCACCCAGGCGTCCCTAGAAGGAAGTGTTTCATTCATGATGCATCTCCAACACCATGAACAGTGCCTGCCATTCAACAGAAATAAAAAACCACTAGTTGAGCATACACAAATAAGTTTATAAATTACAGGTTTTCATAAAAGTCACTTATGGAAAGTAAAAATCAAATACGATTCCTTACAGTAAACTTTCTTGACTATATACAAATCAGAATGCAAAGCATTGAGTTACAATTTTATTTCATTTGAATTTAGTTTAAGTGTCCCCATTTACAAATCAGTCTCTAGAAAAATACTGTAGCCTTAGAAATCTAAGAATGCTTTTAGGTTCTTCTATTATAAGGGCTTTTATATATTATTGCAGTGATTCATTTTATAATACCAAGGCTGACTGAAATCTTGCACAGCTGGGAAATCATTTTCCCTTTTACATGTCTGTGAACATCTGTCCAGCTTATGTTTTACTAAAAAAACTTGCCTGAATGTTTTATCTGGGTTCCACAGATAGTACTTTTGAAAATGCCAAGGCAAAAACAAGTGTTTAGTAAAATAATGGATTCTGGACTGTGGAAATTTAAGTGTAGAAGAAAAATGCAGAAGAGATTATAACTGTTACCGCAACTGGTGAAGTAGGTTGAACTGAACTATAAACTCCTTGCACATTTAATTTCTTTTTATTAAAATAAGCCTGATGTTCTAAGAAAAGAATCATAGAACAAAAATAGTGAGGTGAGTCATTTATTTCATTTCTCTGCATCATCAGTCCATCTGTAACTGTCAGTCTGTACTAGAATGTCTTTACTCTCTGACAGACTCCACTCTGCTGCTTTGCAAGGTGAATCATGATATGTATATAAAAAGTATCACATTCTCACATCACCATGAGTGTAGAAAGCTTCACTTGAATTAAAAATACACTAAGCAGACAATATCTATTTTCAAATGTTTTCTCCCTCATCTTTGATGCTGCCAGCAGCAAATTCATGGGATTACAGCAATTCTGATGTAGATAAAACAATTGATTTCTAATGATTTACTAGAATAATTAGAACCAGCCCATGACAAAACCAAAGAGTTGGCAAAGCTTCTGATTGACCACCTGACCTGCCATTCTAGATCCTTTCACTCTTTTCTTCAGAGGTGCTGTCATTGACTTTTCTTGGGCCTTTTTTTTTTTTCTTTTTTCATTTTACACTTTGATAATTTAGTCATTGTGCAAACAGAACCATTAGGGCTACAATTCTGCCTCAGGAAAAATGACCTCATTCAAGTCTTGCAAGTTGCTTTCCCACTTCTCACATAGTAAAAGGTTAACTTGCAATTTTTTCCAAAAACACAGAAACTTTTAGTTCGTTTTTAGTTCAGTGTATTGAAGATATTTGTGTATGTTTTGCATAACTGAAAGACTTACACTTACATCTATCTACATTCATTCTCTCTTTTACGTATTACCTTTCTATTGATTTTGAAATTATTTGGCCTAAGGTGTGAGGTCAAGGTTTAATTAGATTTACCTCCCTCCAGCTCCTCTAATCACTCAAAAGCATTATTAATTGTTGATTTTTTTTGCCACTGATACTTCTATTCAAAATGAAATTGGCTTCATCCTAAGTGTGAAGTTAATAAATATTCATCTGAAAATTTAGGGAAAATCCGTATATCCCTCAAGTAGCTCCCCATTGTTTCTCCAAATATCTAGGGGCACTGGGGAGAATTACTTATTACATTAACTTTCTGCGTGCAAACCACGTGGTGTAGAGGTATAGGTTAACTCCAAGTGTGTTTGGTCACTTTGGTTTAAAGAGCATGCTAAAGGATAATTCCAATTGTCATTTAAGTGGTTTTGAATATTTTGTGGATATAAATAATGGTATGTGTCATTTGAAATATATCTCGAGGGTAGAAGTGGAGTAGAAATGGAATTGCCATATCATAGATATATATTATTTTAAATTTTGATACAGTATTTGCAATTCTCACTCTGTAGACATTATGCAATTTAACCTTTCACTCACATCTGAGAATACTTGGCAAATAGATTATCAACATATTGTTAATTTTGATAAATACAATGATATCTCTATTTCTCTCATTTTGAATAATGAGTATTTTTTAGAGCTATTTGAATTTTTGTCTCTTTTTAAATAAATAGTGTCTTTTATTGGTCTTTTTAATGTAGATTAGTCTCAACTCTTTATATATTCAGGGAATTATTGCCTTGTGGTAGTAATTATAAGCTGGTACCATAATTTCATGTTTATCTTTTATTTATGGATTTTTTAAATATATAATATTTGATTATGGTAAAATTTATCAGTATTTTATATTTCAGGATTCATTCTGAGCATATATTTTAAAAATCTTCATCTTTATTCTAGCACTTTTATAAAATTTTTATAAATTTGATAATTTTGGAATTTTTTTGAATTTAAAATATTTTTTAATTTTTTTTAAATTTATATTTAAAATTTATTTTTTAAAATACAATTTATTGTCAAGTTAGCTAGCATACAGTGTGTACAGTGTGCTCTTGGTTTTGGGGGTAGATTCCCGTGATTCATCACTTCCATACAACAAAGGATATATAGTATGTATCCATTTATTTCTAGATGTCTTTCTAGCTCAGTGGACACTATAAACTGAATAATCTATTTTTACCAGTGAAATTTGATGTGATCTTTATAATATATTCATTTCCAATATATATTTGAGATTATTCTCAATTATCTATTCTGCCTTATTCCTCTGTATGTTTGTATATCCTCCTTAAATAATTATAGCATTATATATTGCATTTATATATAGGGAGGGAACCTTTCCCTTGGTATTATTTTATCAACTTTGGACATTGTCTCTTGATTCCCTACTTTTTAGTGGTGTCAACTTTTCTCTGTATCTCTGCTCTCCCTATTCCATTCCCAACATGTGTCAGCTCTACTGAACAATCAAATGCTATGCTGAGACATTTCTTCCTTCATAGATTCAACATCTTGGTCTCTCTATACCGCCCAAAGTAGAGTGTTTAATTCAAGTAATCATGTCTCCCTTTTTATATTCAGCCATTTGCATGACATAGTTGAGTTTGCTTTCTTGTTTTAATTTTTTAAAATTTGTTTTGATAGAGAGAGAGAAAGAGAGAGAGAGCGAGAGCGAGAGCGCAGGCTGGTTGGGGAGGGTCAGAGAGGGAGGGAGAGAATCCCAAGCAGACTCCACATCCAGGATGATCCTGACCTGAGGCTCAATCCCGTGAACTGTGAAATGAGATGAAATGAAGAGTAGGACACTTAACTGACTGAGTCACCCAGGCACCCTGAGTTGCTTTCTAATTGAAATATTCCTTTTATAAACAGTGTTTGGTTTGTTTTTCTTGTAGTGATGAATGGCTTTCATTATTATTACAGAAAGAAACTACCACTTATATTTTCCAGTTTCTTCATTTTTATCTATTAAAAACCTATATAATTTTCTTGGAGGCATTCATCTTAAAGCTTTCAGTGACTTCCTATTTTAATTTGAACCCTTTGCATTTAAGATCAATTGCCCATTTTTGTAATGGAATTTATGGAAAATTTACAATTTCCTCTTTATTGGTACTCCTGTTTTGTTTCAGTAATATTTTCACTAATTTTATTTAAAAAGTTGTTTTGGAAACCAACTTAAGCCAATTCCTCTTTGGTAATTCTGTAACCGTATTGCTAACAGATTATATTGAAAATAAAAGCATTGATTAACAAGTACTTATTAATAAGATGGCACTGAACATTGGTAAAACCACTTCTGTAAGTTTGATAAAAGTCTCTGTTATTATAAGTGCAGTGGCCACTAAACATAAATTTAAGGGACATCTGACAGCAATCCAGAGAAAATATGCTCTAATCTTTAACATTGCCATCAGACAACCAGAAAAACCTTCAAAGTGAAATTTGCTTAGGAATCAAACTTGGGACAGCATCATTCTTAATGGTAGAAGCTACAGCTGTCACTGTCTCCAATGTAATTACCCAGTACCTTGAATGTAATTACCCAATACGCATAACTTGAATATAATTATCCAGTACACGTATCTTGAATATACTACTTTTATCAATAACGACCCATTTTTTAATATAGACATTATTTTGGGGAGCAGTTTTAGGTTCACGGAAAAGTTGAAGTACAGAGAGGTTCCATATACTCCTATCTCCACAAACACACAGCCTCTCCCCCTATAACATCCAGAGTGGTATGTTTGTTACAATTGATGAACTTACATTGACACACCATTATCACCTAAAGATAATAATGTACATTAGGATTTACTCTTGGTGCTTTCCTTGCTGTAAGCTTTGATAAATGTAAAATGACATGTACCTACCACTATGGTATCATACACTATAGTATCATTCACTCCCCTAACAATAATTTCACTCCTAATTCCCTAATCATTTCACTCTATTCTCTGTTTATCCTTTTCTGCTTTCTTATCCCTGGCAACCACTGATCTCTTTGCTGTCTCCATAGTTTTGCCTTTTCCATAAAGTCATATAGTTAGAATCATGTAGCATGTAATTTTTACAAAATGGTTTCTTTTTCTTAGTAATATGTATTTGTGGTTCCTCCATTTCTTCCCTAGTGCAGAATCATGCTCCACTGTCTGGATATACTATAGTTTATCTGTTTACTTATTGAAGGACATCTTGATTGCTTCAAAGTTTTGGCAATTATGAATAAAACTGCTGTAAACATCAGTTTGCAGGTTTTTATGTGGACATAGTTTTTGCCTTTTTTGGGTAAATACCAAAGAGTACAATTGTGGTATTGTATGGTAAGAGAATATTTAGTTTTTTAAGAAACCTCCAAACTGTCTTTTAAAGTAGCTGTACAATTATGCATTCCTGCCAGTAATGACTGAGAGTCCCTATTGCTCTACATCCTCACTAGCATTTTGTGTTATACGTGTTTTGAATTTTGGTCATTCTAACAAGTGTGTAGTGGTATTTTATTGCTTCAATTGGCAATTCTCTAATGACATACATAAAGCATATTTTCATATGTTTGCCATCTGTATATCTTTGATGAGATGTGCAAGGCCTTTGTTCATTGATTAAGTTGCTTGTTTCTTATCACTGAGTTTAAAAGTTCTTTCTGTATTTTTTTAATGTTTACTTATTTAATTTTGAGAGAGAGAAAGAGCACAAGTGGGGGAAGGGGCAGAAAGAAAAAAGAGAGAATCCCAGTCTCCATGTCAGCACAGAGCCCAACATGGGCTAGATCCCATGAGAACCATTAGATCATGACCTAAGATGAGATCAAGAGTAGGACACTTAACCAACAGAACCACCCAGATGCCCCAAAAGTTCTTTGTGTATTTTGGACAACAGTGTCTCAGCATAGTCTTTTGCAGATATTTCCCCATGGAAATATGTCCCCCTGCCTTGAAAAATTTCCCCCACCTTTATTCTCATTCTCTTCTGTCTTTTGCATAGCAGACATTTTTAGTTTTAAAGAAGTCAAGGTTATGAATTATTTCCTTCATGAATTGTGCTCTTAGTGTTATATCTAAAAAGACATCACTATACCCTGTTACCAAGTTTTCTTCTATATTATCTTTTAAATGTTTTATAGTTTTGACTTTTATATCTATGATCTGTTTAGAATTAATTTTGTGGTGGCGCCTGGGTGGCCCAGTCGGTTAAGCATCTGACTTGGGCTCAGGTCATGATCTCACGGTTTTGGGTTCCAATCCTGAGTCAGACTCTGTGCTGACAGCCAGCTTGGAGCCTAAAGCCTGCTTCAAATTCTGTGTCTCCCTCTCTCTATGACCCTTCCCTGCTCACACTGTCTCTCTCTCTCTCAGAAATAAATAAAACATTACAAAAAATTAAAAAAAAGAATTTTGTGAATAATGTGTTTAGGTTAACTATTTTTCATGTGGATGTCTAGTTGTTACTGGATCATTTATTGAAAAGACTACCTTTATCCTTCTTCCATTGTATTGCCTTTGCTCCTTTGTCAAATACTGATTGATTCTATTTACTTGGGGCCATATCTGGTCTCTTTTGTTTCACTGATAGGTTAATCTTAAAAATAAAACTGCCAATTAGTTTTACCAGCAAAAGATGGGTTTATTTGGGAATATCAGACAACTGGAATCTAGAACAAGCAAGCTTCAGTAAAACCATAGGCAAGTGCAAAAAACAAAGGAGAAGAATATTTTTTTATAGAGCAAATGCGGACTTTGGAGAGACTGTTATAAACTAAAAGTCCATTGGTGTAAACTGGGAGTTTGAAGTATGGTGGCTTCTCATTGGTTGGTGTTTGGCTACTTCTTATTGGCTAGAATGTTGTTGGGGAGGCAAGAACTCTTGCTTCTCTCTCCTGCAGGGATAGGAAAGTAGCATTGACTTACAGGGTTCCTCTCTTCCTGTTAGGTCTGCAGCTGACAACCAGTGTTGGGTATGAGACTCCATTCTAAATGAGGTTTCCTTTGATTAATTTTCACAGATATATTTGTCTTATATTTTGCCAATGCCACAGTGACTTGATTACTGTAGCTTTATAGTAAATCGTAAAGTCAGGTAGTGTCAGTGGTCTGATTTCATTCTCTTTAAGCTTTTGTGTTGCTATTCTGGGTCTTTTGCTTTTCTAATAATTTTAGATTTAGTTTGTTAATATCCACAAAATAACTTCCTAGAATTTTGATTGGAATTGCATTGAATCTATAGATAAGTTAGGGAACAACTATTGAATTTACTATCAATGAGCATGAAGTATCTCAACATTTATTTTGTTCTTTGATTTCTTTCATTAATTTTACAGTTTTCCTCATATAGTTCTTATGTGTATTTTGTTAGATTTTTTCATAAGTATTTTATTTTTGAAGTAATTAATGTAAATGGTATTGTGTTCTTAATTTTAAATTCTACTTGTTCATTGCTGATATATAAAAAGTGATTGACTATTTCTATGTTAAACTTGTATCCTGTAACCTTGCTATAATCACAAGGTTCTAGGAATTTTTTTTTGTAGATTCTTTCAGAATCTCCATACAGACAATCATGACATTTGCAAAAGATAAAATTTTATTTATTACTTCCACAGATGTATACCTTTTATTTCCTTTTCTGGTCCTATTACATTAGCTAGAATTTCCAGTACAGTATTGAAGACAGGTGATGAGAGGGACATCCTAGCTTCATACCTGATCTTGGAGACAAAAAAAAAAAAAAATTCAAGTTGCTCACTATTAAGTTTGATGTAAACTGTAGGTTTTTTATAGATACTCTATTAAGTTGTGGAAATATTTCTCCATTCCTAGTGTATTCAGAGTTATTATCATGAATGAGTGTTAGATTTCATTAAATCCCTTTTCTACATCTACTGAAATGATTGTGTGAATTTCTTCTTTATCCTATTGATTTTACGGATTTCATTAATAGATTATTAAATGTTAAGCCAGTTTCACGTAGTTGGAATAAATAATACTGGTAATGGTGTATAATTCTTTTTATACATTTTTCAGTTTTATTTGCTAGTATTGAGGCCTTTGTGTCTGTTCATTGGGGATACTGGTCTGTGCTTATAATGTCTCTGCCTACTCTTGGTATTAGCATAATACTAGTCTTGTAGACTGAGTTAAGAAGTATTCCCTCTGATTTTATCTTCTATAAGAGATTTTAGAGAGTTGGTATACTTGCTTCTTTAAACGTTTGGTAGAATTAGCCAGTGAACCCATTTCAGCTTAGTGCTTTCTATATTCAAATGTTAAGTATTGATTTAATTTCTTTGACATAGGCCTGTTCAGAATTTTTTCTTTTTATTATGTAAGCTTTGGGAAATTATATATTTCAAAGAATTGATCCATTTCATGTAGGTTATCAAATTTATGGGTGTAGAGTTGTTCATAGTATTCTTTATTATTCGTTAATGCTCTCAAGATAGCATTAAAGATATTTAAGGAGATATAGTGATGTCCCCTCTTTCTTATCTGATATTAATAATTTGTTCTGTTTTCTTAGCTTGGTTAAAGGTTTATCAATTTTATGATCTTTCAGAGCACTAGATTACTTTTTTTGTTTTTATTTATTTATTTTTTTAAATGTTTTTTTTTTATTTATTTATTTCTAAGAGAGAGAGAGACAGCGTGAGCAGGGGAGGGTCAGAGAAAGAGGGAGTCACAGACCGAAACAGGCTCCAGGCTCTGAGCTGGCAGTCAGTACCGAGCCTGACGCGGGGCTCGAACCCACGAACTGAGAGGTCATGACCTAAGCAAAAGTCGGACGCTTAACCGACTAAGCCACCCAGGTGCCCCTCTTGTTTTAATATAATTGAATTCTTGTTTAAGTTTTATTCTTTTTTGAATTTAATTTTTTTCTCATTTTTTTAAGATGGAAGCTTAGATTATCGTTTTAAGTCTTTATTCATTTTTATATATACATTCAGAGCTATAAATTTCAATCTAAATTTTGCTTTTGCAATGTTCCATACAGTTTGATAAATTTATTATCATTTTAATATAAAATATTTAAAACATTTAATCTTAAGTTTCTTCTTTGACCTGTGTTATTTAAAAGTGTGTTTTTAAATCTTCATTTTTGTAAGGGTTTTCCAGCTCTCTATTATTGAATTCTAGTTTAATTCTTTTGTTGTGTCAATCCATTTTTAACATTGGTTACATAAATGAAAAATAAGTAAAATAACACCAGAAAATATATTTCTGAACCTTGGTATGATAATCAGGAAATCCTCTGATACTGATTGAGATAAGGAGAGCTGAGGTAATGAGCTCTGGTTGTGGCATTTCTCATTAAATGTCGTTGGAGCAACTCTGGGGTTGTCAAAGAAAAATTGCCCTGGATGGCATTAAACAGTTAAGGAAGATTTTATTGAAGGTTACTTCAGTCGAGGTCAATACTATTGCTATGGGGGAGAGAAATTGAATTTAACTCCACTGAAACAAAACATGTGAATGTTTTTAATCCCTGTGTTGATTTAGTGGAAAATGCTGAAGTAGTTAGAGGAGAGGTTGGTCAATGGGATTAGGTCCTCTGTGTTTGCGATATAGCTTATTGAATTTGTTTATGTATCCTCCTTCAAAGACTGATATATTGGGCACTAATTCTTCTTGATGACCACATTTCAAATGAATGACTGGCTGAGACATTGTTGAATTTTAATACTGACAAGAGGCTGGGCAACGCTTTATATATTAGAGGGGCAGAGAAAGAATTATAATTGTAAATTTTTAACAAAAATAAATGCTGTAAGGAAATGGAAGTCAGGGGCCTATACTTAGGAAGAAACCTATCTAAAGTTTAGTAAGTTGAAGGAATGTTAAGGACATCTTAGGTAGAAACTCCTGATAAATAAAAAACATCTCCCTAAATCATATACCTTTTATAGTGAATAATATTTATACCCTAGTGCTTATGCTGATGTGTTTTAAAGTAAGTTACTGGTATTTTAACAGTATTTGACAAGTACATTTTCTGAGTCTTTCCTTGTCTGAAGTGTTTGCCTCACACTTGATTGGTATTTTGGTTTTGTATAAAATTCTAAATTCAAGCCTATTTTCTTGAAAATATGAAGAATTTTCTTTATTTCCTTCTAACATCCATACTTACTCATAAAAACCTGATGATAATATGGTTCTTCTTGTTTTTATGGAGCAGGATTTTCATTTATTTGTTTTTATTGGCTTTTTGGATTGCTGTTTAAGATTCTTGGTGATGTGTCTGTCTCTTTTAATATATGTATTTTGCTGAATTCCCAAGGGGCATTTTCAGCCTGAAGAATCATAGTTCTTGAACATTTTTGATGGTTTCCTTTCCTCCATTAAAAAAGTATCTCTTGGGGCGCCTGGGTGGCTTAGTCGGTTAAGCGTCCGACTTTTGCTTAGGTCATGATCTCGCGGTTGGTGGGTTCGAGCCCCGCGTCGGGCTCTGTGCTGACTGCCAGCTCAGAGCCTCGAGCCTGTTTCGGTCTGTGACTCCCTCTCTCTCTGACCCTCCCCTGCTCACGCTGTCTCTCTCTCTCTCTCCTAGAAATAGATAAAACATTAAAAAAAATGATCTCTTTGTAGACATTAGACCTCCATTTTACATTTTATTTTAAAACAATGTATTGATAATTTCTATGAATTTTCCATTCAAATTATTAACCAACAGTATACTGTTTGTATTATTTTTGTTGCAATATACATGTAAATAATTATATCAGTTAATCAATTGTTTTTAAAATATTTATTAGTTTGCTGAATATTTATCTTACATATTTTATTTATCTTTTATTTATTTATATCTTTTTTATATCTTTATTTACTACAGTCAGGTTTCCTGTTTTTCTATTCTGGTCTCTTTTACAAGGTATTTTTTTTCTCATCTTTTTTTGATAACCTTATTGTTCATTTATATTTAATGATAAGGAACTTATTTGGATAATTCATGTTTGTACATTTACTTTCTTTTGGGCAACTCTCCTGTAAGGAAGCTGCCTGGATACGTGAATATTGTGGAGTACCTTGATGGAATGAATGCATGCTGTTATGGTCCAAATTATGTCTCCTCTCAGCATCTTGTTGAAGTCCTAATTCTCAGTACCTCAGAAAGTGACCGTATTTGGAGATGGATTCTTTAAAGAGTTTATTAAGTTACAATAAAGTCATTAGTCCGAGTCTTAGTCTAATACGCGTGGTGTCCTTAAAAGAAGAGGAAATTTGGACACAGACATGTGGAAAGACCATGTGAAGACACAGGGATAAGACGGCCATCTAGAAGTCAGAGAGAAGCCTCAGAAGGAGTCAACCATACTGACACCCTGAGACTAATACATAAGGCTCAAAGGTTTGTAGACAGGCAGCAACTTCTGTGTATGTATTTTACCAAATCCAGGTTAACAGAATGTTAAGTCTATTCTATTTGCTCTGAAAATCATTATTAAATTTCACTAATTAGAAATGATACAAGTATCATTTACTAATATAAAAATGCAATGCAACTAGAAATGTGACCTCCCAAAAAATCTGCCTGGTTAGAAATAAGAGTCATTTCTTAAAATAATTCTTGAGTCAAGGAAAAACACAAGCCAAAGTTACAAAATTTCTAAAATAAAACATTTACAGAAACTCCTTATATCAGCATCTTTATGAAAGAGTTAAAAGAAAGGCACTGAATATGCAACTCAAAAAGTTAGGGAAAAATGAAAGTTAGAAAAAGATCAACAAGAAACCAAAAGAAAGTGAAATGAAAGATATAGTAAAAAAAATTAAATCAGTGAACTAGAAACCAAAAAAAAGCAGTTAAGAAAATAAATCCAATGTTGTCTTAAAAAATGAACAAAATAGACGATAACTGACAAATCTAGAGAAAGAAAAATAGTACAAGAATAAATACCCAAAATAAGATGTAGTAAGCAGAAAATAACTCTCAAAATAGAAAACATTTTAATAGTCCTGAGAGCATTGTCCCAATTCTATACCAACAAATTTGAAATGTATCGTTTCTGGGAAAATATTCTTTCTCAAAACTAATCCCAGGAAAGAGTTTTAAACAGCCAGTCTTTATACAAGAAACCGTGTATTTTTAAGGAGCTACCCCCAAGTGATCGCTTGGCCTAGATGATGATTTAAACATTAAAAAAAAAAAAACAAAAAAAAACAACAAAAAAACCCCACTGTTATTTAGACTGCCCCAAAGAATAAAGGAGGTGGAAATTCCTTTTATGTACTCAGATTCCCCAGTAATTTCTCTGTGTTCTCAGCTTTGTTTCTGCCCTTATGTGATCTATTCTGTAATATAGGGTCTTGGGCCTCACAAACCACAGTTTCCAGACACCCCTGCAAAGTGATTTCTAGTGAAGTTCTGCAAATAAGATGTGCTAGTGGAAAATTTCATACAATTTTGCAGAAATAGAGAAGTGATTTTATCTTCCTCTTTTCCCCATGGCGTTTCCCAGGATAGGGACAGTGGGAGCGACAGCTGGGTTCAGGGTGATGAATGGCAGAGACAGCTGAGCCAGTAACAGGAGCCTGGGAATATTGTCTCCACATTTCCTCCTTGGACAGTGTGGTTCCCAGCACAAGCAGCTGTGGCCGAGATGCCCATGTTTATGGATTCCGTATCTGGCAACTTGACTCTAATAAAAGCTGTTACAGTCGTGACATGGAGATCCTGGGTTTGTAATAGGATTATTTCTTGGTTTGAAGTTGTGACTGAGTTTTAGTAAGGTTACTTTCTTCTCTTTTGTTCCTCTAATTCTTGAAAATCCTGTAATGTTATGCACTTTATTCCTTCTGTTTAAAATAGGTAGAATTGTTTGATTTCAAATAGATCGTAACAGATGCACTAATAAAATATGAATATGTAAGTCCAATATGATTTCACATAAAGGATAACTGTGGACCATTCTTATTTATATATAGATGCAGATATTTGAAATAAAATAGTATTAGCCAGTAGAGGAAAAAGATATTAAAATTAATAAATAATGACTAAATAAGATTTATTTTAGTAATCCAGGGATGGAACAACATTAGAAAACCCATTAATGTAATGTATGTTTTTAAATTGATACAAAGAGGAAAAAAATCATATTATCATTACCATGAAAAGTTCTATACAAAATTAAATACCTTTTCCTAATTTAAACACTCAATAGAAAAGTAATCAATTCAGTACTTTTCAAATATGAATAAGCCATATCGTAAATAATGGGAAATGCTGGACCAGTTTCTGTTAAATTCAGAGAAAAGGGAAATAAGGCTCATTATTAGTCCTATTTTTAATTTTGTGTTGAAGATATTGAAGAATATAATCAGATAAAAGAAAATTATTAGAGGCGTGAAAGTTAGGAAAAAAGGTAAAACCTTCTCTGCAAAGGATATGATAGTTTACCTGGAATACTATAAAAAAATCAAAGAAAATGAGAGGGTGGTGGAAAGAGAGAGGGAGGGAGGGGGAGAGAGAGATGAAACTGAGTAAGTACTAATAAAAAACAAATATTTTAATATCAAATGTCCTTTGATGGTTAATTTCATATGTCACCTTACCTAGGCCACAGTACCCAGTTATTTGGGCAAATATTATATGCTTTGATGAAGGTGATTTTTGATGAGATTAACATTTGAATCAGATTTTGAGTAAAGCATATTATCTTCTGTAATGTAGGTGAGTCTCATCCAGTCAGTTTTTTAATAGAAAAAAGTTTAATATTCTCTGAGGAAGAAGGAATTCTGCACAGACTGCCTTCTGATTCAAGCTGCAGTATCAGTTCTTCCTTAGGTCTCCAGTCTTCCAGTCTATCCAGCATATTTTGGATTTGTCAGCCTCCATACTCATGTGAGTCAATTCCTTAAAATCTCTCTCTGTATACATATGTATCATTGGCTCTGTTCCTCTGGAGAACCCTGACTAACACAGTCCTTATGTGTAAAAACAGTACCCAATTAGAGGGTGTAATCTATGGAAGAAACTATTATAATAAAAAAGTAGTATCCCTTGGTAGTATTCCTATGAATATACTAACCAAGAAAGGTACAAAATCTGAAATGAGGAAAACTATAAAACCCTCAAGAAGAACATAGAAGTGGTATAGGATAAGATTATTGAATATCACAGATGTTCATTTGGCCAAATCAATAAAATTTAATGCAATCCCAGTAAAAATAAGGGGCGTAGGGGTAGGGGTTATGGAGATAGATAAATTGATTCTCAACTTCATATGGAAAAACAAATGTCACTAATAATGAGATTTCTTTAAAAAGTAATGTTGGAAGAGGGGTTAATCCAATCAACTATTATAATTAATAAACCAGCATCCCTAATTAAAAGAGTTGCAGTGTCAGCATATAAATGAACAAACCAGTAAATATGGTAAAAATCCCCAAATAGATAATGGTAGATGTTAAAATATAGTATATCTTAAAGACATCTCAAATCATTGGGGAAATGATGGACTTTGTCATAAATCATATTAGGAATTCTTGATAGCCATTTCAAAATCATGATGTTGAAACTGTATTCCTCAACAGGTAGCAGGATAAATGTCAAATACATTGGAATTATAACTCTAAAAATGGAAAACAGAAGTTGTAGAAGAAAGTGAGTGAATTTCTGTGTAATCCTGAAAGATATGAAAATCTGCTTTACTTAACAGATTTAATAACATGTAAATAAAATATAACAATAAAATATAAATTAAAACTAAAACTCGAGTATCAGTTTGGAAAACAATACAGAGGTTTTCAGCAAGCTATATGGCTAAAGTTTTGGAGAAGCAGGATAGAGAAACACTGCTCCGAGCAGTATAAAATGTTACCATTGCTGTGGAAGAAATTAGCAATATTTCACAAAGTTACTTAAGCATTTTATTGTTACCCAGCACCCCAACTTGAAAGAACCTACCCTGAAGATAAACCTCTATAAATGCAAAACAACATATGTGCAAGAATATTCACCTTGCTTTATTTGTAACACCTAAAAATTGAAAAAAAATACATGTCACCTGAGTGAGGTATGTCTTAATAATAATGAAGTCTCATGCATTTCAAAAAAAAGTAAATAAAGGAGCACCTGGGTGGCTCATTTGGTTGAGCATTCAAATCTTGATTTCGGCTCAGGTCATGATCTCATGGTTTGCGATATGGTGCTCCACATCCAGCTCTGCATCAATGGAGCCTTCTTGGGGTTCTCTCTCCCTCTCTCTCTGTCTCTCACTCATGCTATGTGTATCTGTCTTAAAATGCCTAAATAAACTTAAAAAAAGAGAAAACATTAAGTATTTGAAGAGATTAAAAATAATAATAAAGCAGCCTGTATTGATAAACCAAAATTTAATAAAATTGAATAGCATATAGGGAGTGATGTGAAACTAGTGAACGGAACACAGCAAGAAGGGAGTTTCTGTGCATATCTGTTGTGGATACCATTGTATGATAAAGGGACCCTCATCTGTGTAACTGTAGCTAGCTCACTACTCCCTGATACAGTATAGCAGTCTTCTCACCCCTCCATTCTTGCCTAAGACTACTACTAGCAAGACAACACAGACTTCAGGCTCTACTCCAGTTCGTCATAGCCATTGGACCAATAACTAGGTTTTAGTCACAGCATAATCAGGCCAAGGAACTGCTGCAGTGAATATGAGAGGAAAAAAATAGAAGTGCCTTCTAACAAAGGCACCAATTATACCTCTTTTCTTTTAATGTGGCTAATGATCTGCTACTAAGTGCTTTTTAAACCTGAATAAATAATCCATGGAGGTATTATCCATGACTCTCAGGCCTGACATGTCCATATTTGGAGTGAGTCAGCTTATACTCAGCGATGAATAAGGTGGAAAGTGTCCAACAGAATTTGTTCAGGAAATGGAATCGATATTTTCAGGAACAGAGCCAGGATTATGGATTTACATAAATAAGTGGCAGCTATCCGTATTCCCCTTTTCACTGCCTGAAATAAAACTATTGGTTCATGAGAACATGGATTCATAGAGGTTCCCATGAATACAAGGGTATGTTTCATTGATGGTTTGATTAAGGTGAAAGTAAATGGTGCCCAGTGGATAAGAGGAACCAGCCAGCTCCATTCAGCTGTGGAAAACTGACTACAGTAAGAGCTACAGAGAACTTAATTGCCTAAGACAGTGCTCCCCAGGGCCAGGCTTATATTTTAACTGAGACTTAGCCTGTTGCCAATGGCCCAGCCGTTGAGAACTGTGAACTTGAGAACTGCAAAAACAAGTTCTGATTCCAATCTAGCAGTCTGAGTCACTCATGTTGATGCCCATGGTAAAAGCCTGTTCCCTAAGCCTTAGTGGAATAAAGCTATTGATCAGGCTTGCATCACCATTGCCATTTGGATTTATCATTACACCAGACATCTACCAACACATCTTTGTCCAAAAATTGGCCCTCTTGTCTCAGTGAAGGAGGCCATATTGAATGAGACACTGACTCAATCTCCTTCTGGAAAATTGACTATATTGAATCTTTGACCCCATTCAGGCCACCAATGGTGTCTCCCTGATGTTGACACATTTTTATGTTATTTGTATTTGATGAGCTTTTTCTGGCCACACTGTTATGGCTCATCAAACTTAAGTGTTTCATTTTCATCTTAACCATTTGTAGTCTGACATTATGCTTTTTGTTGGAAAGACACTCACCAATGGGGTGATAGTCTGTGTATTTCATGGACATTCTCTGTCAGCTGCAGGCTCTGGCACTGCTGAGTCCTTGAATTAACTGCATAAGAATCAAATCGAAAGGATTTCTGACTCTACCTCCTTCCTTCTTTATGGTCCACAGGCTTTAATAAAGCAGTTTGGTCACTGAATGCAGCCATCCCCAGACAGAGTTCACTACTTCCTGGTCATCTACTGGTTAATGATCAGGATAATAGTGACGAGTTATGTAGACTTAATTTGAAGATTTTGTCCTGCACTCTGACCATTCCTAAGCATGATGCATCTTTCTTTTTCCCGACAACAAATCCAGGCCATATTGGTTTGTATATCCTCTTGGTGACAGCCCGGCTAAAAGAGAGGCTAGTGTATTTAAACCTAATTCTGATTAGGTTTAAATGACTATCTTAGTCATCCAGATTCTCTGGTTGGATTGACATGATCCTGGATCAAAAACATAATGACAACTTGGTTGGTACACTGCTGGCCGAGTACCACATAACGACCTATATAGGTCAAAGTAGAGTATATAATGAGTCTGTAAATTTCATAAAAATGCTCTTGTTCCTTTTATACTTGACCTATTCCAGATGAAAGGTCTAGGAGTAAGTAGAATATGAGCTGAGAAAAGGTGGTGCTAGTAACTACTAATATGAGACCCTTATTCCAGGGCCATGAAGGGAGAACAAACATCCAGTGCTCAAGAGAAAACACCTTAGACTCCAAGGGAGTGGGAAACAATGCTCTTTGTTCCCTCTGTCCAAAAGTACAGCCTGATAAAACAATCATTGAGCAGCAGTTGTGACTAGCAATTGATCTGCTACTGGGTTTGTCATCTCCACCTGCGTGCTTTGAAAACATAAACTAGTCATGTAGACTTGACCAGTTCTGGAATATTCTGATGTATTAGATGCTATCAGGGTATGTTCTGAATGTGGAGTTTCCTCCAAACATATGGACCAGCACAATTTTTGTTTCAGTTCAGTGGATCCAAACTTCAGTGCTTTTTCTGATACCTGAGTAGCTCTGGTTTGATGAGTGATGGCAAGAGGCCATTTTGTGACATGGCCCATGTGGCTTAACCAAATAAATGTAATCATGACCCAAGTCAGGTTTAACAATAAATCCTGAGCTGCAGTGACCTGTGTTCCTACAGGTTATATGTTTGTAGTTAGATGCTCTGGGGCCATGAAATAACTTTCCATTATGGGATGGTTTTGCTTTTGGACCATATGTGATTCACTGTAGTAATTGACACTAATATGAAAAATCAGAAAGCTAGTTTTCACTGTGAATTGACCTGGATAAAAGACTGAACTTATACAACATCTTAGCTGTCTGAAATAAGACTGTTGGCCGCTTCTAGGGCTTATTCACAGTTGGCTGAATGTATACTCTAAGAGGTCTAGTTTAGGTAAAGAATGCAGAATGGCCTCATATTGGCACCTGATTAATGGCAGTCCTAATCAAATATTTGCTAAAAATGGGATCAATTTGGTCCTAGCCTCTACTGGTAAGAATAATCATAGTGGCCAGTTGAGTAGCATACTCATTTGGAAATTTGAGTTCAGCCAAGAGCATGGAACAAGGAACCATGGGGTGGATTGTGGGGAGATGAAACCTACCATGGGCCATAAGCATCCCTGCATAATTTTGTGTCAAGAAGTCAGGGCCCTGATTGCTCTCTATCTGGTCATTTTTCAGGGTTTAAGTGAGCAATCTCGAGAGACAAGGTAATCTTTCCATCTGGTACAAACAACAGTTTTACACAGCACTCATCTGCATCTCATTGTGTTACCCCTTGGACTTGGGGTCAAGGAAAACTGACAATCCATGATGGCCATGCTCCTCTTTGTGTAGTATGTGATAACATCCTCTGTTTCTGACTCAGAAGTTTCAGATGTTCTCCCAGCACCCATGAATGTAAGAGGATAACTTAACAGCTCCTAGGTGGGATAAAATCACATTACAGATCTGACAGTAATTTTGACCTTTTAACTGATAAATTTCTTCTTCTTTTATTATGATTACTGGTATGTTAGGACTTTTCCTTTCATCTTATTTTATGTATTTCAATTTTTGAATAATTTTTAAGAAACTTTGCCATTCCTTAAGTTCTCATGAACTATTTTTGTTAGCCCCCTGTTTGGAAGTTTTGTATTCTATTTTAATTCCATGATAATTTTGTATAAATTTTGTCATGGTTTCCTATGCTAATTTCTTACATAAATTCATTTCAGCCTCTCATGAGAGTAGTTCTTGGCTATAAATTCCCTGTTGAAATTATTACTATGTCATCTTTTACCACCTTGAAGTTACCAAAACCAGCAAGATTCCCTGATGAGTTTGTTTCTTGATTGATGTTTTCTAGCTCATCCTTTCAATGAGGATGCAGTCGTTTTAGCTTTTTGCCTTTATGATAGAGTCACATATACTACTTTCTATTTTTCATGGCCCTAAAGGTTATTCTACTGTGTTTGATTTTAACCAATAAAACCCATTCATTCTCAGAACAATTATGACTTCCATGTTCATTTGTCACTTATTATTTCCGTTCTAATATCTGTAAGCTCAAATTTTCCTTTATAAAATTCTTTAATAAATTCATATCCTTTGAAAATATTTTGTTTTGTTTTACAAATATGGATTTTCAAACCCTGATCAGGAGTGATGTCTGGTAGATAGCAGGAAAGGAGAAGCCCGCCTATAAACCCTTTCTGAAACATCAATTTTAATAATCACTCATAGATGAAAAGATCTTTATGAGACTAGAAGTCCAGCTGAGAGGTTTTAGGTCCTTGGGTAAGCAAAAATTGTGAGAATAAATGCATATTCCTGGGATATGAGCATGACTCAATATATGCAAAGTAATAAATGTGTTATATTACATTAGCAAAATAAAGAATAAAACCTACATGATCATTTCTATAGATGCAGTAATAGCATTTGACAAAATTCAACACCCGTTAATTGTAAAGCTGTCAACAAATTAGGTATCGAAGGAATGTACCTCAGTATAATCAAGGTCATATATGCTAAATCCCTTGTTAACATTCTATTCAATGATAAAATCTAAAATCTTTTTCTTGAGTGTTAGAAACAAGACAAGGATGTCCGCTTTCACCACTGTAATTCAGCATAGTACTAGAAGCTGTAGTCTGAGCAATTAGATAAGGAAAAGAAATAAAAGATATTTAAATCAGAAAGGAAGAAGTAAAATTGTCTCTGTAGATGAAATGTTCTCTAAATCAAAAATGGTTTAGAGCTAATCAGCAAATTCAGTGAAGTTGCAAGAAACAAAACCAACATACAAAAATCAGTTGCATTTCCATATACTAATAATGAACTAATTGAAAAATAAATTGAGAACAATTCCATTTGCAATTGTATGAGAACAGTAAAATGCTTAGGAATAAATTTAGTCAAATAGTGAAATATGTCTATACTGAAAACTATAAGACACTGTTGAAAGAAAGTGAAGAAGACTCAAATGGAATAAGAGCCCATGTTTATGAACTGGAAAATTAACACTGTTAAAATTAACACTAGCCAAAATGACCTACAGATTCCATAGCATCCTTATCAAAACTTCAATGTAATTTTTCATGGAAAAAAATGCTAAAATCCACATGGAACCACAAAAGTCTCCAAAAAAAGCTAATGGAGTCTTGCACAAGAAAGAAAAAACCTGAAGGCATCATACTTCCTGACTCCAAATTATATTTCATAGAGGTAGTTATCAAAATAACATGCGATTGGCATAACAGACCTATAGACTGCTAAGACATAATAGAGAGTCCAGAAATAAATCCATGTGTGGGATAACTTAGTCTTATCAAAGGTAATGAGAATACAAAATAGGAAAAGGATAGTCTCTTCAATAAATTGGGAAAGGTGGATATCCACTTACCAAGAATGAAATTGGACTCTAATTTTATACATATACAAAAATCAACTTGAAATTGAATAAAGACTTCGACGTAAGACCTGAAAAATAAACTCCTAAAATAAAACTTAGGGGGAAACCTTCTTAATAATTGATCTTTGCAAAGATTGAATGTGAAACTGAAAGTACAGGCAATAAAAGCAAAACTAAACAATTGGGATTACATCAGACTAAAAAAATTCCATACATCAAAAGAAATGATCAACAAAACAAAAGTCAGTTTACTAAATGGGATAATCCCTGATAAAGGGTTATAGCCAAAATAAGTAACTCATCCAACTGAATAGCAAAACAAAACAAAAACAACCCCCAAATCCAAATAACCTAATTAAAAACTGGGCAAAGGACCTGAATAGACATTTCTCCAAAGAAGACCTACTAGTGGCCAGCAAGTATATGACAATGTACTCATCATCATTAATCATCAGGGAAATTCAATTCAAAACCACAGTGAGATATCCCCTTACACTGTTTGGATGAATAAATAATAATAAAAAAGGGATAACAAGCATTAGCAAAGATACTGAGAAAAGGGAGCTATGGTACACTGTTAGTGGGAATGTAAATTGATCCAATCTAGCCGTTATTAAAAGAATATTGAGTTTCCGCAAAAAATTAAAAATAGAACTGTGATCTGAAAACTCACTTCTAAGTATTTATCCAAAGGATCTTTTTTTTTTATTTTTTTTTATTTTATTTTTTTATTTTTTATTTTTTTTGATAGTTTATTGTCAAATTAGTTTCCACATAACACTCAGTGCTCATCCCCACGTGTCCTCCATGCCCATCCCCCCTCCCCCCACATCCATCAGTCCTCAGTTTTTGTCAGCATTCAAAAGTCTCTCATGGTTTGCTTCTCTCCCTTTCCCCCACCATTTCCGCCCTTCTTCTCCCCCTTGTTCCTCCGTCAAGTTCCTCCTAATCCTCCTATACGTGNGCGCGAGTGCAAGTACGGAGCTCCTTACTTCTCCGCCATCTTGCCCCTCCCTCTATCCAAAGGATCTTGAAGACATATTAGCTCTTCTGTGATTATTCTAGTACTATTCAAATAGCCATGGAAGCATTCTAAATGTCCTGATGGATGAATTCATAAAGAAAATGTATATACATGCAATGGAATATTATTCAACCTTAAAAAAGAAGGAAAATCCAACATTTGTAACAATATTGATGGACATGGATGACGAGCGAAATAACTCAGACATAAAAAGACAAATACTATATGTTCTCACTCTGTGGAATTTAAAATTTTAAATAAAATTTAAAATTCACTATGTATAAAATATAAACTCATGGAAACAGATAGTAGAGTGATGGTTAGCAGGACTAGGGAAAGGAGGACGTGGGAGGTGATGTTAAAGGTATAGGATATAGAAGATAAATAAGTTCTGGAGATCTATAGAGCATAGTCCCTATAGCTAATGATACTGTATTGTTTACTTAAAAATTTCTAGGAAGATAAATCTTATGTTTTCTTACATAGTAACAAGAAGAAGGAGAGGAAGAGGATGTGGTGGTGGTGGTGGTATTGTGGGAGGAAACTTTGGGAGGTGATGGATATGTCTATAGCCTCATGACGGTGGTGGTTTCATGGGTATATACTTACCCCTTAAATCATTGATTTGTATATATTAAATACTTTACACATGTCAATCATACATCAGTAAATGGTTGAAAAATTAAAAAATACTATGTGAATAGGGACGCTCAGTTGATTAAGTGGCTGACTTTGGCTTAGGTCATGATCTCACAGTTCATGAGTTCCAGCCCTGCATCAGGCTCTGTGATGACAGCTCAGAGCCTGGAGCCTGCTTTGGATTTTGTGTCCCCATCTCTCTCTGCCCCTCTTCTGCTCATACTTTCTCTCTCCATCTCAAAAAATAAATAAAAAAGAATAAAAAATATGTAAGCAAAAAACCAATGAACCCTGTTATTAAGAGTGTGAGATGTATATCACCTTTTGTTACATTATGGAAAGAGCAAGTATATTAAAGTTGGGAGGATATCTTTATAATCTGACAAATTCTTTTTTTAATTATCAGATTTCTTAATATAAAATGGGAAACAGATCTGATCTCAGAAGCTAGTTGAAGGAATTAAATGAGTAGTTGTTTAAAAATGTAGAATGCCTAGAGAAGTACAGTGAGTGCCTCTCCCTAGGTTTCCTGGCTTCTGTTAATAGCACCCGCATTTTCATTTGGGAAACTACCCACCCCCTATTGCTCAAGCTCTTAGTTGAATCATTCTTCAGAGATCCAATTCCTGGCCAGTCAAGGGGACTTGCTCGTCCCATAAATTTGGATCTTGAACCAAGCAATGTGAAGAGGGAGCTTACTAATTTTTTTTTTAATAGTTTATTGTCAAATTAGTTTCCACATAACACTCAGTGCTCATCCCCACAAGTGTCCTCCTCCATGCCC
>NW_027532015.1:10199657-10206431 GCF_008692635.1 Crocuta crocuta
TGCCTGACTTATTTCGCTCAGCATAACACCCTCAAGGTCCATCCATGTTGCTACACATGGCCAGATTTCATTGTTTCTCATTGCCATGTAGTATTCCATGGTATAGATAAACCACATCTTCTTGATCCATTCATCTGTTGATGGACACTTAGGCTCTTTCCATGTTTTAGCTATTGTGGAGCTTACTAATTTTAAAAGTGGTGCCGTGACGATTCCTTTCACAGGTGTAACAGATTCTCTCCCCTGTCATTTGGGAGTCCCAGTTCATCAGAATTTGCTTTTTTCTTTGGGCTTCCCATAATGTTTTCAATGAATTCCATTCTTGTGCTAAAGTGGTCTTACAATTAAGTATTTCTAATGGATATATTTGAAACTAATAATGATCCGCAAACATTTGAATCCATTCATTTAACAAATATTTGTTGAATATCCATTAGGCACTTCATGGTTTGCTAGAGATATATGAAAAGATCCCACATTCAAAATTTTTTATAATCTAGTTTTCCTATTCTCCTTTTATATCTTTCTTTCTGTGCCTTCACTTCATGCCCTCATTGTAATTGCATTCTTTCTGGAATTGCTTAAATATCTGAAATTCACATTTCATAGAGGATGGCCACCTGGATTTTCCTTCTCTTTTAGACCTTAAACACTGCTACCTATGTTTTCATGGCTGTGATCCCACTTTTCTTCTATTCTCTACAGAGGTAAAACTTTGCATTCCTATTATTAGTCAGCCAAAATTAAAAATTTAAGTGTTAAAATATTAAAATTTGAGATGGTAGAATAAACTATACAGGGATTAGAATTTTCACAGTATCAGTGAGCTTTTATAATGAATTATTTATTATACATAAAACCAGGAATGTGAAATATTTCTTTCTCTGGAAGTCTCTGTCTCTCTCTTCTTTCTGACCTAGTTGGAATTGTGGATCTGGTACCCACTGAAGGGCCTCATTGTATCTGCAGTGAGGTTCAGAAGAAAGAAAGTAAAGATCTTGTATTTCAGAAATAAGTTCTTCTCCCAAGGAATCAATTACTTCTGATTTTCTTTGACTTCATTATGTTGTTCCACTAGTATACTAGTACTGTATTCTAATTCATCTGGTGTCTTCCAGTACTCACAGTGCTAAAATGGAAAATACTAAGCCCAGGGTATCAGTGTATGTTGTTTGGTTTGATTCTAATTCAGGCCTAAAGCTGACAGGGGAGAGTGCTGTCCTTAACGTTCCACATTTCCAGTCCACTTCATAAAGGTAGGAGACTTCAGAGAAATATGGCACCAAAGATAGTATCTTGTGACAAAATTTATTGTTAGTAACTTCTTTATAACTATATCTTATCAGAGGAGTGTGATTTATGGTTTCTATTTACTTGTTTTTTAAAACTAAGCAGTCTTAACATTTTACATATTTAGAGCACAAGTGGCAGTAGGGAAGAGGGAGAGAGAGGAAAAAATCTTAAGTGCACTATATGCTCAGCACAGAGCCTCACAGCCCTGGGACCATTCCTGAGACAAAATCAAGAATCAGATGCTCGAGTGACTGAGCCACCCAGGCGCCGCTTGACAGACTTCTGTAGCATCTTGACAATGTCATCATCAGATATCCAGGTTTCAGATTTAATTGGGAAAATTATTCATTTCCTACTTAATTTCCACATAGGCTCTTTTTCCCCATTGATAATCATAATATCAAAATAGTTTTGTCTAAAACAGAGCTTTTTTTGAAATGTATATGACATGGAAAGTTAAGCCCATGTATCTTATGCTAAGCTAGTGAAAAGTAACAATAATGTTTACTGTATTTATAATAACATGCAAAAGATATGTTTTATAAGATTTATCCCTGTGAACCTCAAGATGCCTTTTGAAGCAGTAGGGAAAATTACTGGATAAGAGGAAGAAATACCCCTTTGTCCTTTGTACATAATCCTTCTAAGCCTCAGAATAGCTCTTAGTATTTGCTTTCTCAGTGTGTCTGCATATTTTCTTTATAGAATAAGACTGTATTTTTCTGTATTTTCAAAATAATGCCATTCCAAGGAAGTGAAATATTTATTTCACTTATTCTTGACAACACTTTAATATTCTTTCTGTGAAGTAATTTCTGGGGAGTTAAAAATAGTGTTTAAGAAATCACTTCTATTTTCAGCCCAGACTGTGAGACACATTCAAAATATGGTTTCCAAAAAGTGCAGGAGGTGTAATGGAGGTGCTTTCTTATTTTTTCTATGGCCAGTAAGATTTGAAATTTCAATTTCTGCTTTTTGATTTATCTGTTGCTTGATGTGCTTCATAAAAATAAATTGTCTCATCTTTGGCTTTCTACCTATGAATCTTCTACATTTATTAAGTAAAAAGTTAGAGAAAGTCTTTGAGTCTTTTGCCTGAGTGTATCCAATAATTTTTATCAGTTAATTTATAAAGCCAGATACATTTTATTAAATGTTTATTGAAAAACTCTGTGCCAGAGAGGTTTGTTTAATGAACAAAGGATTTGAACAGGAAGAGTCTGTTCTTCAGATATTGCATGAATATAATTTATGACTCAGTGCTGAATAGACAATAGGAAAGACAAGGTCTGTGCACAATGAAATGAAAGGTAATACCAGTTGTAACACCTTTCACATTTCTCAGACAACCAGCGGAAATAGAATAGAAATTGTCTATTCTTCCACATTAAGAATAATCTAGTATAGAGTGATTTATACTGATGTCTTTTTGAGGATTCATTAGTGTAACATTTGACACAAGGAAAAAACAGCAAAATATTGGCAAGGTAATTCAATGGCATGTGGAAGTCTCAAACTCACTTCTACTTCTTTTAGATTCTATAATACATAATACATTTTTCCTTCAGATTTTCCATTTTTTCATCATCATCATCATTCTTTTTAGAACCAGTATGTTTAATGTGATAACCCACTTAGGAAAATGCAAAATAGTGATTGATAATTAATGTAATTTACTAAAGAAAATGTACTATGTTTAAATGTAATTTTTTTTTTTACATTTTGTAAAATGTAAATTTTAAATGTAAAGTTATTTATTTTGAGAGAGAGACAAAGAGCGAAGGTGAGCAGGGTAGGGGCAGAGAGAGCAAGAGACAATCCCAAGTAGACTATAGACTGTCAGTGAAGAGCTCTATGCAGGGCTCAAACCTACCATGAGATCATGGCCTGAGCTGAGACCTTGAGTTGGATGTTTAACCAACTGAGCCACCCCAGTGCCTCTAAATGTAAATTTAAATAGACATTTTTTAACAGGAATGTAAAGGTAGGCAAATGTTTTTATTTACATATATAAAATAGTAATTTTAAGAAAGGGAGTCTTATTTGTTTTATCAGCTTTCCTGATCAGGTCATCTTTCTCTCTCATCTCCCTCTCTTAACTAAACTAGTTGCTTCCCTTGTGAGAATACTAAGTTATAGCTCCTTCATGATGTAGAGGAATTTTTCCTCTCATGCCTCTTGTTCTACTGGCCAGCTGGTGGAGAGGTGAGGAAGGAAGTATTATAATTTGTATTCATGCAGAATCTCATTTTTTCTCCATTAAGATTACCTTTTGTGTTCCTTCACCAACTACCAAGTCCCATGTATTTATTAATTTTTTGTTACTAGTTTGGTGTTTTCATTATGCTACCCAAAACTTTTAAAATGCTATCCATCATTCTTTAATTCCTTTCAAAAATGTGTATTTTGTTTTTTAATTTTAATTTTATTATATTTTAATTTTTTCTGTTTTATTTATTATTGAGACAGATAGAAATAGAGCATGAGCAAGGGTGGGGCATAGAGAGAAGGAGACAGAATCTGAAGCAGGCTCCAGGCCCTGAGCTGTTAGCACAGACCCCCATGTGGGGTCGAACTCACATACCGTGAGATCATGACCTGAGTTGAAGTTGGACGCTTAACCAACTGAGCTACCCAGGCGCCCTTAAAAATATGTATTTTGAACCTCCTTCAATTTATTGCTCAATGTCACCTTTTTTACCAGGCCTACCTGACCATCATATTGAATATTGTCACATGCCTGTCCCATTCTGTATTCCCAGCTCCCTTCACCTGATTTCAATTATTTTTTCTTATAGTATACACTTCTTTTCAACATAACATACATTTTATTTAGCAAGCACGTATATGGTCCTTACTCTATGCTGGACACTATCCCCAGTTACTTATAAATATTATTTAATTTTCATAACAACCTTATGAAGTAGACCCTATTATCTTTGTTTTATAACTAAGGAAACCAGCACAGAGGGTTACTAATGTGCAAATATTAGAGAGCTAGGAAGTGAATGCACTATGATCAATCTAGGCAGCATAGATCCAGAGTCCATGCTCTAAAAGCCAATGCTTATGCTCTTCTTTTTCACTTATATTTATTGTTTGTCTCTCCCTTGAGAGCAGAAATTTTGTCTGTTTAGTTTATAGTTGTACTTAGGGTGCCAGAAATAGTGTCTGGAATCTATCATATGCTCAGTTAATATCTGATCTACAACTGTGTGCGAGGTAATGTACTAGATTAAAAAATTATAGCTTTCCGGGGCGCCTGGGTGGCTTAGTCGGTTAAGCGTCCGACTTTCGCTTAGGTCATGATCTCGCAGTTCATGGCTTCGAGCCCCGCGTCGAGCTCTGTGCTGACTGCCAGCTCAGAGCCTGGAGCCTGTTTCAGTCTGTGACTCCCTCTCTCTCTGACCCTCCCCTGCTCACACTGTCTCTCTCTCTCTCTCTCCTAGAAATAAATAAAACAATAAAAAAATTAAAAAAAAATTATAGCTTTCCTTAGGTCAGGAGAGGAGATGAAATAGACATTAAAGGAATAACCTTAGAAATAAGTGCCTAGTTTCAAATATTGACAAAAATTATATAGGGAAACACAGAGCTTAACATGGGCACATTTTGACATTTAATTAGGCATTTAATTAGGTTAAAAGTCTTGTTGTAAAACATCTTTGAGGTCTACTGTAGACCTGAAGGGTTGACTAGAACTTATCCAGATAAATTGGGGGAAATGACTTTACTTGACTTAGGGAACTAGATGTGTTAAGTCTAACAGGTGAGACTACATCTGAACTAAGTAGTTAAAATTCCAGAACAACTGGGGTGCCTGGTGGCTCAGTCGATTAAGTGTTTAGCTTCAGCTCAGGTCATAATCTCACAGTTTGTAGGTTCAAGCCCCATGTTGGGCTCTATGCTGACAGCTTGGAGCCTGGAGCCTGCTTTGGATTCTGTGTCTCCCTTGCGCTCTCTCTGTATCTCTTTCTGCCCCTCCCCTGCTTTTTCTCTGTCTCTAAAAAATAAATAAACCTTAAAAAATTAAAAAAAAATTCCAATACAATTTGAAGTTATAGGTAGAAAGGAAGACCCGTAGAAAGATTATAAAAGTAGGAGTTCTATTGTAAAGGACCTTAGAGTTCATGTTAAGGTGTTTGGGCTTTATTTTAAGATATTAGGAAGCAAAATCTTAAACAGTTAATAAATATTATTAGATTTACATTTTCGATATCTGAATGCAGTGCAAAGAATAGATTAATAGCAAGCAAGGGAGAAGATAAGTAAGCAATATGAGATGCTACCCAACAGTAGAGTAATCTAGGCAAGAGATGGTAGTATTTTAAACTACGGTGCTGCAGTGAAAATGAAGACAACTGTATAGATATTCGGGAGTGTAATCTACTGGACTCACATGTTGATTGATATTGGAGATGAGGAAGGGGTGGCATATAAAGGAGAATTTCCTATATTCTGGTTTGAGTAACTGATCCTGCTGCCATTTAATGACATAGGAAAAATAGAATCATGTTTTAGGAGGTTAATCATATGTTCAGTTTTGGACAGAGGACATATCTATGTGAGACTCTGGAGAGAGATGTTTTGGGCAAGACATTTGTCATTTCTTAGCACACTGAAACTATTACTACTCGTTAAAGCTGTTGGAGGAAATTTGACAGGTGAGATCTTTCAAAGTGAGAATACAAGATTAACTAGGAGAGTGAATATCTTCATGGCAACAGTCCAAATTTTAGTTATGACTAGAGCAACAGAAGTCTGCAAAACATGGAGAATGAATGGCAAAATGTAAATTTTGAAAATGCTTATTGCAGTGTTGTTCATGGTAGCGGGGTGAAAAATCAATCTAAATGTCTATCATTAGGTAAATGGATAAATGTGATAGAAGCATACCAGGTATTACTTTTTTTAAAGAATAAGCTAAAGATACATATACCAAAATGGATTGATTTTAAAATACTGCACTAAGTGATAAAGACTATCAAATAAGATATATAGAACATTTGCCACTATGATGATTTATACACAAGTAATGTGCACACACATGTGCACACACATTATGTATTTTTAAATGATGTATGCATATTCAATTAAAGTTAAATCCATTACCTTGGCTATTTATAGAGAGGGAAAAATGGAAATTATGAATTTCAAAAGGGAAAAAATAAGTGTGGTATCTTGTATTAATGTTAATAGTGTGTCTTTGTCCTGAGATTTAGCTTAGTTCTCTGTACTTGACTTAAAAGACTGTGAGAAGGGGTTCCTGGGAGACTCGTCGATTAAGTGTCTAACTGTTGATCTCAGCTCAGGTCTTGATCTCCAGGTTGTGAGTTCAAGCCTCACATCGGGCTCTGCTCTGGGTGTGAAGCCTACTTAAAAACAGAACAAAACAAAACAAAACAGGGATGCCTGGGTGGCTCAGTTCATTAAGCAACCAAGTCTTTTTTTTTTTTTTTTTTTTTTTTTTTTTTTTTTTTT
>NW_027532015.1:10206588-10253154 GCF_008692635.1 Crocuta crocuta
TGTTTTTATTTTTTTTTTTTTTTTTTTTTTTGGTTTAATTTAGAGACAGAGAGAGACAGAGCATGAATGGGGGAAGGCACAGAATCTGAAACAGGCTCCAGGCTCTGAGCTGTCATACTGAGCCTGATGCGGGGTCGAACCCATGAACTGTGAGATCATGACCTGAGCTGAAGTTGGATGCTTAACCGACTGAGCCACCCAGGCACCCCAACCAAGTCTTGATTTCAGCTCAGGTCATGATTTCACGGTTGGTGAGTTGCATCCCTGCCTTGGACTCCATGCTGACAGTGCTGAGTCTGCTTGGAATTCTCTCTCTGCCCTTCCCGTGCTCACTCTCTCTCTCAAAATAAGTAAAATAAACTTTAAAAATACTAACAAAACAACAAAAAAGCCAAAAAAAACAAACAAACAGGAAAGACTTCAGAATACTGTTAACAGAATCAACTGCTGTCATGATGTCAAGGAACATTCAAGGATAATGAAGTGTCTGCTGGTTTTAGTAAAGTCATCGACTGCCTTCAAAACATTATATACAAAGAAAGCCTAGGCCTGAGCCAGATTATCTGATTCAGGGACAAATTAGAGTGGGGAAAAAAATGCCATTCTTTTAAATTAAGTAGGAAAAAAGTATTCTGGAGCCTGAAAGTTCAAGGTCAAAGTGTTGGCAAAGTTGATTTCTCCTGAAATCAGGCCTCCGTCCTTGGCTGGCAGATGGTTCCTTTCTTTCCATGTCGTCACATGGCCTCTTCACTGTGTGTGTGCAAAGAGAGTGAAATCTGGTGTCTATTCCTATTCCTATTCGAACATCAGTCATATTGGTTTAGGAACCAACCTTTATTACCGGATTTAATGTTAATTACGTTTTTAAAGGCTTTATCTCCAAATAGTCTCAATGGGGGTTAGGGCTTCAACATATGAATATGGGGGAGACGTAATTGTGTCCATAATTGTAGAATAACTATAAGATATGAAAACTCAAAATTTTACTACAGAGGCAGTTTCAGTCCATATTCAAAATACCCACTCTGGCACAACTCAGAAAATCATCTTGCCTCAAACTGGTGAAACACCTATGGCTCACCAAAGTGGCAAACACAAAACACATTTAGAGTGCTTTTACAACTCAGGGCACACTTGATTCTCAAGGAAAAATATGTCCTACTGAAGATGAGTTAATCAAGGCAAAAGTTTAAAAAGAGGTGAGTAAACAAATAATTGGAGACAGTAAATAGGCGCAGGAAATAAAAGAACTACAAGAAGTTTAAAATGTTCGTAGATGCCGATGAAGACAGAAACCAAGGTAATCAAAGCCTTTTTTTTTTTTTTTAAGAAAGAAAAAGAACATTGAATGAAAGCCAAAGAAAAATTCTGGAAAGGAAAAAAATATTAAAAAGTATTGAAATAGACATGCATGCATGAAGAATACATAGGAAGAGGAAATAAATATTTCAGAATATCATATTAAAGTACATGTGAGATAGTATGAAAAGGATACTAGAGAAACAGAATGACTTCTTTTTTTTTTAATGTTTTATTAATTTCTAGGAGAGAGAGAGAGAGAGAGACAGCGTGAGCAGGGGAGGGTCAGAGAGAGAGGGAGTCACAGACTGAAACAGGCTCCAGGCTCTGAGCTGGCAGTCAGCACAGAGCCTGACGTGGGGCTTGAACCCCCGACCCGCGAGATCATGACCTAAGTGAAAGTTGGACGCTTAACCGACTAAGCCACCCGGGTGCCCCAAGAATGACTTATTTCTAATAGGAGAAACAGATTAATGCAAATGGGGCTGAAGCAAGTTATGAAAATCGTCGCTGACAGAGCTTCAAAATTGAAGATGATAAGCCTGCAGATTGAAGGAGAATGGAGAGGCCTCAACAGAATGATAAAAACAGGTGCAAATCAAGAACATCACAAAACTACAAGCTTAAATGCTCAGAAATAGTCTCTGAATTACTTTTTACAAGATCAAAATTATTTGAATGTATTAAAAATCAAACTTTATTCTAGTCCGTGCTATTTTTGAAAGGTGAATTTAATTTAAATATTATGACAGAAAATTGAAATGCAAGCATAGTGAAAAAAATGTATTACCAGGAAAACCTTCTGCAAAATAAATCAGCTATATGAATCTTAGTACCAAACAAAAGTTTATTGGAGAAAAGCAATAGGTGTTATTTATAAGATTGTTTCTTAAAGGATAATGTAAAATCAAGAAATCATGGATCTATATTCATTTATTGGCAAAGCCTCACCTGTTAGGAGTGAAAGCAATGGCAGAATTGCAAAGAGAAATAGAAGCACCGCATAATTGGTATTTTATTGTATTTCTCTCAGAAATGCATCAATCAAGAAATGATATGACAGAATACTTGAATGACAAAATGAGCATACATGATATGATTGACATATATAAATTCTTGTACTTAAAACAAAGGATCCATTTGTAGTTGAACATGTCCCAGGCCAAAAAAAGAAATCACAACAAATTCTAAGAAATATCTATATTATAAAGTCACATACACTCCCCATTAGTTCATAAAATTAGAAATCAATAGCAAAATAATCAATGAATTAACCATTTAGAAATGTGTAAGTGCTAAATAATTCATGATTAAATCAAAACAATAGAAATTTAAGATAATTTGAATTTATATGTTAAATCAATACACATAAAAACTTGGGACATGACTAAAATGGCAATTTAGAGACATGTAGTTTTGGTGGATGTAGTTATAAAGATTATAAAATTAATGAGTTAGGTAGTCACAAAAATAAGTAACCATGGAGTAAACTAAAGCAAAATATGAAGAAGGAAATAATAAAAGAAAATTATAAGAGGCTTTGAAACAAGTTAACAGTAGAGACGATCAACAGTAACAAAAAGTTAGTTTCTTCAAAGGACTAAAGAAGTGGTCCCAACTCTGCAAAGATTATTAGCACACAAAGAAAAAACATATATAAATGATATTAGGAATGGAGGAGGAAACAAAGCTTCACATAGGGGAAATCATATTTTTAAAAATACAGAGAATGTTATGAACACATTTAGTTCAGTAAATCAAAAGTTTCAGTAAAGTCAGTGATTTTCTAGGAAAATGAAAATACTAAAAGTAGTATATAGAGAAAAGAAAAATGAATTAAAAATACCTTAAATTAGATTTTTAATAGCATGTCTACCACCATTGCAATAGCAGCACCAATTAAAAATTCTAGTTTAAACACTATTTAAGTGCAATATTCAGCAATATCATAGGGATGCCTGTAGGATTAATATTGTTCAACCTACCTGGATGTATAAATATTGGAAAAGAGGAGATGAATCTATTTCATTTTTCTGATAATGTGTCTGTAAAATCAAAGATTTTCATGTAAATTGAAACAACATTGAATTAAAAGGGAAGTTGCCAAAGTGGCAGAAAACAAGGCAAATACCACTTTTAATATAGTTTTACATTATTTATCTACAACTAGAAATAGAAAATGAAGAAAATATCTAGAGAGGAAATAAGTTGTCATTCTTAAGAATTGATTTAGCAACAGTGTTTAGGACCTAAACCAAGAAAACACTCAAACAAAAAATTAAAGCAGTTGCTGAACAAATGGAAAGGCGTGTTATACGCCTGAAGAAGAATCCTGCATTAGATAAAAATGCCAGTTTTCCAAAGAATAGTATATTCATTTTCTGCAATTCTAATCAACATTCCAGAACTTTCAGATTTCAAGTGTAGTTTACATATGGAATACTAAAAGTCT
Organism: Crocuta crocuta; assembly: GCF_008692635.1. NCBI lineage: Eukaryota > Metazoa > Chordata > Mammalia > Carnivora > Hyaenidae > Crocuta > Crocuta crocuta. The sequence continues at coordinate 10,210,340 of NW_027532015.1, forward strand.
GAGACCTACTAAATAATTCACAGGAAAGGAAAATAGTGATGGAGTGTTTGTCATTTCAGGTACTGAAACATTATAATAAAAACTGCATATTTGTAGAGAACTAGACATGTATCATTGGAGCTGACTAGAGCCTTTGAAAGTAATACAAGTAAATGAAACAATTTAACATTTCACAAAAAATATATTTCAGTTCACTGAGAAAAGGATGGTAATATAGAAGTATAAAGTATGTCCCTATCTGTAAATGCTTAAATATATTCAATGTAGATCATAAATACTGAGCATAAAATACATAATATTAAAAAATAAGACAATTTAGGACATTTATGTTTATCCTGTTATTAGTGGAGCTTATTATGGTCAAGTCAAGATGCAGTACCCATAAATTGACAAGTCAATATACCTTAGTTTTTAATTATATTTTTGTGGCATAAAATTTCTTTTAAAAGTATTTATTTATTTATTTTGAGGGAGAGAGAGGGAGAGAGAAAGAGAGAGAGAATCCTAAGCAGACTCATGCTAACAGCCCAGAGCCTGATGCGGTGCTCCATCTCCGGAACCTTGAGATCATAACCTGAGCTGAAATCAAGAGTCAGACACCTAACCGACTGAGCCTGTCAGGTGCCCCAGTGTCATAAAACTTCTTAAAAATCAGATTGCAAAAATATTTTCCATACATGAGAGACAAGGTACTTTTTTTTAAACACACAAAGTATGCATAATGATCAACAATACAAAAACAACACCCTAAAGTTTGTTAAATATAATAGGTAATATATAGGTGAACAAAACCAAGTGGCCAGTGAACATATATAATACTCATATATTCTGTTAATCAAGGAAATTCAAAATTAATAACTATGATGTATCAGTTTATACCACTGATTCAGTTAATGTTTTTGAAGTGGTAACACCACTGGTGGCAGAAATACAAGAAAACGAGTACTCATACCTTTCTGAAAACTATGCCTTTTTTAAGGACCCCTCCATAATACTGCAAACTGTCCAACCATCCATCCATTTGTGGATCCATCCATATGTCCACCACTTGTTAAACACATCAATAAACACGTGCCAGGAATTCTGTTAGGCACATATATTTGAGGATTATATAGTAAAGAAGAGTGTATTAACCAGACCTCTTTTACTTGAAAGAGAAGAAGCCCAACTCAAGATAGCTGAATAATAAAGGAAAATGTGTTAGTTTATGTATCTGATACTCCTAGAATTAGGAAGGCTGTATTTAGAGACTCAACCGAGGTACTGTCTCTATTTCTCTTTTTGAAAGAGTATTTCCATATGGATATACGTGACTACTACCAGCCCATTAGTCATATACTAGCATATACCCTCCCCTCTATCATTTTTGGGAAAACTCATTGAGAGTTTTCTGGCTCTCTAGAACTGTGCAAGCATGAATGAGTAACCAGATCCTCTCATTGCCTGGTTATATACTCACCTGGGTGATGCTTAAGGAAAGAGATGTGAACACATTAAAATAGTGGAATAGATTGCTCAGAAAGGAGAGATTATCTTTCCCAAATGAGAGAAAATAGATATTCTGAATTGGTCCCTCAAACTTTATTCCAATCTCCTATTTGTAGAAATTGAAGAGCTAAAATTATATTCCTCAGAGTTGCTTGCAGTGAGGGTATTGATCGTGAATTAGGTCTTCACATTGGATTCACTGAAGCAAAATTTAGAGGGAATGAGAAGGAAGCCATGCTTCTCTAATTTTTGAGTGTTCCTAGTGAAAACGTGAAGTTTTTTTTTCCTTCTTCTTTCCCTCTGAAGCATCTTTCCAATATCCACTCTCTGACTTCCCCAGAGGTGGTTGCTGTGTGATCTTTCTTGCAGTATACGGTGGTAGACTTGGAGAGAATAACTGCTCTAGTGGTGTATTCTGTATTGTTCTCTTAGTCATTCAAGGAGGGAGGTCCAGCCTAGGACCCGCTTCTGTAGAAAATTCAGTAAGTAAACAACTAAACCCTTCATTAGCAAGGGTGAAACTTGTAAGCACTTAAATTCCTTTCTGATTCAAATGCCTACAGAAGGAGATTTCTTGGTCAACCATACATGCACAAAGGGTTGAACAAAGATTCTTGGTAGACAAACCCTAACAGATGTGCACACTGTCTGTGCCACAACATGTGTGGGGATCATACACATCCCTTCTTCTTTCCATACATATAAAAAATTCTGACTATCATAGGATAGAGGAGGTTTTTTTCCTGGTGTTTTTATTTCTGAGGGAGAGAGAGAGAGAGAGTGTGAACAGGGGAGGGTCAGAGAGAGAGGGAGACAGAGTTTGAAACAGGCTCCATGCTCTGAGCTAGCTGTCAGCATAGAGCCCGACGTGGGGCTTGAACCCATGAACCGCGAGATCATGACCTGAGCAGAAGTTGGACGCCCAACCGACTGAGCCACCCAGGTGCCCGGAGATTTAAAGATGATTCTGAGTCCACTATGTACTGACTGAGCAACTAAGACACTCAACCTAAAATTAATAGCAACAAAGGTTGGATTTCCCTTTTGTAAGTTGTTCCAAATGATAAGATTGTATATAAATGTGGGTTATATTTATGACCTATTTTCTGAGAGGAATTATTTATGTGTTCTTTATGAAATTCAATGAAATTAAGGAGAAATGCTGATGGTTAATAATATAAAAATGGGATGTATATGTCTATGTGTAAAGGTTAGGTTATGCTTGTGTGTACATGCTTTTCTCTGAAGAGTATAATTTGTTAGACTAAATTTCATCATGGTCCATTTTTTTCATTAAAGAACATGGAATTTATTAGGATAAATATTCTGGCTTCTCTCTGTTTTTCAGATTTAATAACTGAGCCAACTGAATGCATTTTTTAACTTTAATATCTCCCTAGAAAATGTACTAAGTAATACTTATTGATGTGAGTACAATAGTTATTAAAATGTCAATCAGATTCTTTATACCCAAAAGCATCTGGTGAAGCCACTGAATTCACTCTAATTACATTATGAAAAACAGCAACTGAGAATCTGATCAATAGTCTGAGTTTAGAGCCACACACACACACACACACACACACACACACAAAGTACCTGAGAAAAGGCTGCTTTGGGGAATTTTTAGATAATTGTTTATATCAAACTAGATAAAGTAAGGAGTGTTGAAAGGATCAATTTCTAATCACTCTCTAAAATAACAGGCCCTTATTTCCTCCTCCAGGATTTATAAACTGAGAATGAATTGTACATGTTATAAACAATGAAAACTTAAGAAAGCAAATTGGCATACAAATCCATATTTCATAATAGATGGTAAAATCAATGTCCAACAATTTAAGAAAAATGTTTTTCAAATTTCCCTTATTTTAAGATCCATCAATGTGAGAATTTTTTTTTACCTTTTACTGTAATACTAAAATCTGGAAAATGAAGAAAAGCAAGGGAGAGATGTATCTCAATTTCTGTCATTTCTTTATATTCTCCCTTGAAATTCCTAATAAATTCCTCTGATCCCCTATTAAAATTATTATTATTTTTTTTATTCAGGAGATATTATAGGAATAGTTCAAAATACAAATATTTGTAGTGAGAGTTTTATCAAGATATAACATATAAAATAAAGTTCACATTTTACAATGTACAATTCAGTGTTTTGTAGTAGATTCACAAAGTTGTACTGTCATAGCAGTCTAATTCCAAAATATTATGTCATCCACTTCCCCAAACTCTATACCTTATAGCAGTATAGCAGTCACCCTCCCCCCCGCCCCCACTTCCCCNTATTAAGGACATTTCATATAAATGGAATCATACAATATTTGGATTTTTGTATCTGGATTCTTTCATTTGGCACAAGGTTTTCAAAGTTCATTTATGTTGTAGATAGAATCAGTACTTTTTTATGACCAAATAAGATGCCATTGTATGGATAAATGGTAATTTCCTATTGTTCTGGTTAGTTTATCTCATGCCTCTGTATCCCACCCCTTTTCCTTACTATTTTCCTTTCAGACCTTTTTCTTCTATTTCACACATTCCACAATTTAATCACCAATATGTTTAATACAGTCTCTGGCCAAGACTTGATTATTTTGTCTTTCTAGTCCAATATGCTTTGGAGTATATTGCCCAGTCTCAACTGCTTATTCTGTTAACGTGAATCAATTATAGAGGCATATCAACCAGAATTTGAGTTTCACAGCATTGTAGGTGTTCTTATGCAGTTGGTTTTGCCTAACTGTGGTTGTTTTCCTCCCTTTTGTACTTTACCAGGGAGTGCTGCTGAAGCAGGCAAATACAGTAGGGTTGGCTCCCAAGGCTAAAACTAGCCTGACTTGGTCCAGGACAAAGTAATGGAGAGAAAAGTGTTAAAACAAAGCCCTCTATCTTTCACTTTTCTTGTTCAGAGCCATCATTTCTTCAATCATAAGAAATCATCTTTTTTCCCTGTAATTAAATGTCACTTTATATTGAGTCAGATCTGTATATGATTTCTGGCATTCCCATGAGTTTAAAATGGCAAAGGAATTACCTGTCCCTTATAGTACTTAGTTTAAAACATTTTTTTGGAGGGGAATGCTAAAAGTTCATGTCACTCGTTCATAATTGATTTGATTTGTAGAGTTTTCCCAAACAAAATATGGGAATAGTTAATGATTTTTTATGGCCATAGTACATGAATTGGAAAAAAGGATGTCTCCTGTCTAAGATAATGTTTTTGCAGTTTTAAATATTAGTGTTGGGGCACCTGGGTGACTCGGCTGAGTGTCTGACTTCAGGTCATGTCATGATCTCACAGTTCGTGGGTTTGAGTCCCACGTTGCACTTTGCGCTGACAGCTCAGAGCCCGGAGTCTGCTTCAGGTTCTGTGTCTCCCTCTCTCTGCCCCTCCCCGCTCATATTCTGCTTCTCTCTGCCTCAAAAATAAATAAACATTGAAAAAATTTTTAAAAATAAAATTAGTCTTCACTTAGGGAAGAAATATCTCTGAACCCTGAAAATGAGGCAGTAGCCTAATCCCTTGATTTCTTTTCTTTATAATGAATGAACTATGGTTGTATTAGTCAGGATAGGTTAGATTATATTGTGGAAACAAGCAACCCTCAAATTTCAGTGGCTTATAAAAGCAAAATTTAGTTTTTACTCAGACTACATGTTCATTGTAGGTAGAGTTGCCAGATAAAATAGTAAGTGTCCAATTTTGAATATCAGATTTAAAAAACCAATCTCTAGTGTAAACAAGCCTCATGCAATATTTGGGATATACTCATCCTAAAAATATACTTACTGTTTATCTGAAATTCAAATTTAATGGATGTGCTATATTTTTATTTGCTGTATCTAGCAACCTATCGTTCATCAGGAAAGCACTGTTCCTTGTTGTCAGTTAGTCTCACGGTTGCAGGAACAGGAAATGGAGGCCATGTTCAAGTATTGTTTCTTAGACCCCATGCTGTTAACTCATATAATATTTCTATTTCATTTCAATTGCCAAACCACATCTCAGAGTCAGTGAGGTTGAGTGAACATAAAAAAAAAATAATAATAATACAGGCCACCACATCACAATTAGAGAAAGTTTCATTGATACAGAGTTTAAGAGAAGATACATGCATTCAACACACATTTCTGAGTGTATAATGTATGCTGAGTATGCCTGGAAATTTAGCAGTTAACTGAATTACAGATAGCATCTGCCCTCATGGAGATTACATTGTCAGGAAGAAAGATATTTTAAACATAATTACAAAGCTATTAACTAAATAGAATTATGTTAGGAACAGAGAAAGCAACATTAAAAGGGACAATGAAAGTCCAGTATTGAAAGGCTTAACAGTATGTGGGAAGGTTAAACATTTTTTGATGGAAATGAATTTATAATGACACTTGAAGGATGGGTGTAAATGAACCCTATGAATGACAAAGACAGTGAAGATATTTTAGGCCATGAGTTGGCAAACTAAGGTCTGCAGCCAAATCCCTCCTGCTGCCCATTTTTGTAGATGAAATTCTACTGGAGCACAGACCCATTCATTAAATATTATCTATGGCCGCTTTTGTACTATATTGGGTAAGTTGAGTCATTTTCATAGAGACTTTTGGGCCCACAAAGCCTAAAATCATTACACTTTGGCTTTTTATACCAAATTTTTTTTGAGGAACCCTGTTACAGGTAAAATGTAGTCCATGGATAAAGAAGCTTCACATATTCACAGAATGAGAGAACATTGATCTAGCTCATACATGATGAATTGGATGGAGAGACAAGGAATGTCCAGATCACACAGTGGTATATAGAACATGTTAAGGATATTGTCTATGCATAAAATAATGGTAACAGAAAGTGATCATAATTAAAATCTTATTAAGAAATTTATTCTAATAGCTGCCAGAAGAACAGTTGAAAGGAAGACATTGATAAAAGCAAGAGGACTGGTTTGGATCTGGTTACAGAGAGATGATGGTGGCTTGAAGTACAGAGAATGGACTGGAATGAAGAAAATATAGACAAACTAATGAAGTGAGAGTAACAAGATTTGGCATTTGATTTGATGTGGGGAATGATAGGGAATGAGGAGTTAGGATCAGGATAGTCAGGATCAGAACAATGCCATTTACTACAACTATGGGAAGGAAGAGGAACATGTCTTTTGTTTTCTGTAGTTAGGGAGTCATAATTTCAGTTTTCAACATGTTGCTTAGAGGTTCCAATGAAACATCCAAGATGCTGAGAAACAGCTTGATATACTAGTTTAAAATTTAGAAGACACGTCTTTCTGGAGATTTAATTTAGAAGTACTTATTGAAATCACTGGATTTTGAATTAGGAAAGCCGTAGAAAGCAACATCTAGGCTTGTTTAAATGGGATGCTCCTCCCCACTTTTTATTTGCTTTCCACTCAGCTAATGATGAAATGGTCTGCCATTTCTCTTTTGGTTTTTATGTATTTGATTTATTTTGTTTCATATTTCTTTTTTATTACTTTTTGTTGCATCTATGAATTTTTCATGATTTTCATGAGTGTTGGTGTGTTTGATGGGAAAGAATCCAAAGATTCTTTCATTTTCTGGCCAGAAACTATGTGATACCATAAAACTCATATTTTATCCCTCATTAATGGGATTGAAATAAGTAGGGGGTGAGATCATGACATCTGCCCATCAAAGATGAAAAATGCAGTTGCTAGAGTATGGAGTGAATAGGTCAAATAAAGACATTTTTCAAGGTATGAACTTTGGAGCACATTTACCTTCTGAGTGCAACTGGAGACACAGAAGTGAGCAGAAAAAAAACAACACTATGAATATTCTGTAATTATGGGTGTGGATGGACTTCAGATGATGCTGGAACAAACCACTTCTTTTTGGGAGAGAAAAAGAAGTTTGTAGGTTTGTGATTGGGAGGATGTAGGTAGGGTAATTTCTATTACTGTGTCAAGTGGATGTGGGAAAGGTATAAATGTGGGGGTTTGTGAAGAATGGAAAAAGTTAGCAAACTTCTCAGTGCTTGGGAAAGCAAATTGATGGCTAAAAAGTAGCAAAATTGTCACGCAATGTTAATATGGAATCATCGTCTCATCTAGATGCATGAATACTCAAGAGTGTATCAGTAATTTAATAACAGAAGAAAGGTTATATGAAAAGATATTGGCGGTGGTCTTATCCTGCATTCACTCATCTTTCTGGATAACCTTTTCCTTCAGTTTGATCCACCTGTACCAATTCTCCTCTCCCTCTAATTTAGGCATTTTGAGGGCCTTAGGACAGCTTTGACTCTAAATCAATGACAAGGAGAATCCTAGCTCCCAGAACTTTCAATTTGCTAACAGAACCTATAGATCTCCATTATCTCCATTGATGATCACAAGTCCAGGTCAAAGTTACATATTTTTATTGTGTCTACTCTTTGTCTTTATCTTAGCCTCATGTCCATAATAGCTGCCTGACATTTTTGTGCGTAGGACTCTAACCTGGATTTTCAGTCTTTCATTTCTCTTCCCTAACCATTTAATACTTGCTAAACTAGGGCTAGTTTTTCACAGAATGAAAGACATGCTTGCCTTTTCTTACTTTTCTAAACTCTGAACTTCCCTGTTTCAACTTATGTATCTCTCAGATTCTCTATCCATTCATTCCTTTTTCTAAATTCAAGTTTGGCTTGCTTTAAATATGTTCTTTTATTGTTCTTCCCCTGGTTGGATTTCATTTGACCTCTACTGGGCCAATAAAATAGGAACAATAAGTGTAATTTGTTAGAACCCTGTCTTCCCCACAAAATAGAATGTATTAATTGCCTGAGAGGAAAGAAGCTGAAGAGGGGTTTGGGCCCTTGTTAATTTACATTTAATTTTAGCCTCAGAGGTCCTTAAAGGCAGTGGTTATGTCTGCATGTGAATAGGGATATTTAATCAGTCCAGCCTGTCAGGTTGATAGTAGTGCTTATCAAGAAATTAGAGAAAAATGTGCTACCAAGTCCATCCTCCTGCCATAGAAGGAGCAACAAATCAGATGTGGAAAGTCAAACACTATGATTAAAAAGCTCATCTACCCTAGGGAGTCTTTCATATATATATTTAATATTCAGCTAGAGTGTACTACTGTGCAGACGGCTTTTTCTGTGTCTTACTGGTTTTAATTGCAATACCTCCTGCACTGAGAAGGCTGATTTTTTTCTTTTAAGTAATACTGATTAAGAGTATTTTAAAACTTGAGGAGTAGAGATTTGTGTCAGAAGAAGCTTTTGATGATTTTCAAACAAGTACTTTTTGCTAGACACATTATGAATTGCCACCTAAAATATATATATGATATGTTGGTATTTCATATGTCTGTATCTTTGTTGGTATTTCAGTGTCTATATCTTTCCTTTTAATTTTATTTAGTATATTCTGATAGTCCAAGATTATGCAAAGAAATGCATATTCTATTCTGCTGCCATGTGTGAATGCTGTCTATTCAAAATACAATTCAGCATCAAAGCTTTAGCCATGAATAATAAAAATTGTGTGTTAAAACACCTTATTGGGGTAGGTATTTTGTTCTAGGCTATGTTAGTCTAAACTATTCAGATGATCTAAATAGTATAAAAGCACTTGTTGCATGGCTTGACTCAGTGATTTTGAGATTATCTGGTTCCACTTTAGCCCAGCATTCTTACCAGAGAATATGGAGAATTCTTCAGTGAGTCTCAGGTTCTTTTTCTGACAGTCTTTTTAGCCATAAACTGTCAATAAAATTTGGCAATGTTAGTTAATCCTGACATATTTGAGTACTTAGAACAAATATTCCTATCCAAAGAATCCATTGGGCAATTTGTGGAATGTTCTTGTTTCTCTTAGCAGCCAGAAGATTCACCTAGCAGGGTTTATTACTTTTCTCTAAGGTGTAACCTGATTATTTCCCAGAATTAGAACCAGGAGGGCAATTTCTTTCCTTATTTAAGATGCCTGTTTTCTGGGGTACCTGTGTGGCTCAGTCGGTTAAGCATGTGACTCCTGATTTTAGTTCTCAGGTCATGATCTCATGGTTCACGTGTTTGAGCCCTGCATTGGGCTCTGTGCTGACAGTGCAGAGCCTGCTTGGGATTCTCTCTTTTCTTCTCTCTCTCTCTGTCCTTCTTTCACTGTGCACTCTCTCTCTCTTTTTCTCTCTCTCTGAAAAATAAATAAACTTAAAAAAAAGTGCCTGTTTCCTTTTCATTATCTACCTCTTGAATTCTAGTCAGTACTCAAGTCTCAAAGATAACAATATTTCTCTTTTCTGAAGAACTAAAATAAATCACCTCTTCTTCCTTCACACCAGAACTATATTAGTCAGTATTCTTTATTGGAACAGAGCCAGTTAAAGATGGAGATAGATATTTATTTTAAATTGTCTTGGCTCGTAAGATTGTGAGGGCTGGAAAAATTGTAGAACACGCTGGCAGAATGGAAATTCTGGTAAGGGTCAGTGTTGCAGGCTTGTCTCCAAATTCCACGTGGAAGCAGGTTGGAAATTCAGGTATGGTTTCTGTGTTGCAGTTTTGAGGATAATTCTTTCTCAAGAAACCTCAGTCTTTGCTCTTAACCTTCTGCTAATTAAGTGAGGTCCACTCATATTTGGAAAAGGGTAATCTGCTTAACTTGAAGTCTCCTAACAAAACAAAACAAAACAAAACAAAACTTTACAGCATCAACTAGATTGGTGTTTGACCAAACAATTGTGCACTGTGGTCTAGTTAAGCTGACATATAAAACTAACCATTACAAGGACGTTTTGTTTTAAATCTTCTCACCAATCAAATCTGAAAATGATTCGAATGTTTGTGAGAAAAATAAGAAATAGAAGTTTCTAGGAGAAAAAGTAAAATATTTCTGTCAGCTTGTTTTTCTACAAAAAGGTCTAGATTTCTCCTTTAAAAATATCTATTCAGTAGGGTGTCCTGAATAGACTTGTTGAGACACATAAAAAGAAAACAGCCTATCAGATAGGATTTTCTGAAATTACTTCTGTTTTTTTCCTTTGAAAACTAATGCATTGATCTGTATGAAATTTTTTAGTTGAATGCAAGTTTTCTCTTCGAGGTCATGAGTAAAATTATTCATAGAAAAACTGGGGAAAGTTTTATTTAGTGTTGAAAAGAGGAAATGGTGTCACTTATTCAAAAATATTGATGTGTTTTATCTAGGTATTATCAATGGTTATAGATGAAGTGATATGAAAAGGGGATCCAGTGATAATTCAAAGATTTTACACATTGCTTTGGGTAAAACACCCATTATAATAAAGCTCATTCTAAAAGATGAAAAGCTGGAAGAAAACAGAACAAAAAATAACTTAGGACCTATAAAAGTATGTTTAGATAACAGTATGCTAGATGCATATTCTGAAAAAAATAATTGTTTCCTCTGGTAAAGATAATTTGAAGTCACCTATTTTATGTGTATATGTATACACATACATATATACATTTACATATATATTGGAATTTAAAAAGTGAAAGATACAGATTATTGTTTGTATTATGTATAAAAGAGTAGTAAAAATACAAGGAAACTTTCGAGGGAAAACAGAATAGCAGAAGTAATTGAACGAATGCAGAATTCTTCAGTCTTGGCTTCTGTCATTTTGAGCAAGATAAATTTCTTGTTAATTGTCCTATAAAAGATGTTTAACACCATCCCTGGCCTCTACCCAACAGATGAGCAGTAGCAACATTCCTCACAAGGTGAGACAACAAAAAAAGTCTAATCTCTCGACATTGCCATATGTTCCCTCAGGGACAAAATCTCCCCTAATTAAATACTCCAGAACTAAAGGAAAGCAATACAGCTCTGCAAAATTGGAATATCTAATTATTAGACACACATAAAATAAATAGTAATATGGCAGATTTAATCTGAAGTCCATAGGAAATTATAAGTATAAAAAGTAGGCTTCCACCTCTAACTAAAAGAAAGAGATACTGGCAGCCATGATTGGCTGGTATAACAGAATAGAAACTAGAATCCAAATATGAGGTCAGTTTTCTCCATCACCAATTGGTGAATTCTGGGTTTCAGAGGAAAATGGGTGATGCAGAGCCATGTAAGGGAGAAAGAATCTCCACTATCACTGTGTACCTTAGGGCCAAGTCCTGATAGAGGGAGAAGATATGTAGAAAACAGGGAATTTTGAGCCTGTGAGAGAGTGAGTCTGAAAAAAATCATCTTAAAAAATGTAGGCACTCCAAACTCTCAGTCAAGATCAAAGGAGGGCCATGCTGGTGAAATAAAGACAAACTAGCGGAGGACAGGCTTTTACCAATACTAGGGTTTCTTGCCTGTGCTAGAACATAGTTCTGTACATGTGCAAAAAATCTTTTATTTAGGTACATCTTCCTTACATGTGGAAAAGGTGGAAGTTAGCCCCTTTATTTCTTTTATACACAATATCTAGAACATAGTAACAATTTGGTAGAGATGTAAAAAGAGAAAAATATGACATTGATAGGTAGAAGAAAAGTATAGCAGACAGACAGACAAAACCAGTTATTGAAGTTAGGAAACAAAAACAATCAAATAATGGTGGTAAATATAGACTGTGTATCTATTTTCTACACCAGCAACTCATTTTGAGAGAAATTCAAAAAGACTAACTGAATTCATGGGTTTGATGATTAAAGATTAAGAAGGAAATTCCTCCTAAGTTGATCTTCAGATTCAAAGCAGCCTAAATTAACATTCCAACAGGATTCTTAAAATAGAAACCAATGCATTTATTCTTAAAATGTATATGGATTAAAATAGACCTAGAGCAGCAAGAACTGTCTTGCAAAAGGAAAAACAAGTTGGAGATCTTACTCTGACTGCAAGATTTATAATGCTTAAAAAAAATTATGACAGTGTTATTGGCCTAGGGATAGACACATTGATTAATGAAACAGAATGAAGAATTTAGAAATAAAGACACATGTATATAATCAAGTTATCCTTGACAGAATCAGCAGTATAATCCAATAATGAAACGAAAAGCCCCACTCCCTGTGATTCTGGAAATGAATGTCTAGATGACAGAAGAATGAATTTCAACCTAACGCTGTGCCTCATGACTCATGCCATACACAGAAATTAATTTGAGGTACATCAGTGACTTATATGTAAAATGAAAAGACCGTAAAGCTTCTACTAAAAAGTAAATGCATTTGTGTATTGGGTCAGTTTAGCCAAGCTAGAACTCATTTCCACAATTCTCTTTTCTGCACAGATTTACATTAGCATGGGCTACAGGAAACATTTTAGGTGAGACTTGGAAGGCAGAAGGAAAGCAGGCACTTCATTTCTTTTTTGCATAGTAAGTTGGTGCAGGGCACCAGGTGCCATCAGAGCACACATGCAGGTGCATGTCTCTAGTCTCCCCTTGTTGGCAGGTGGCAAGTTAGGCCCTCTGATCCCTTGGACACAACATAGATCAGTAGAGGTGACTCCCAGATGGAATCTTTGGCTACATACCATCTCTCTCTGTCTTCCCTCCCCCTTCCTCTCAGATGTTTAGGTATCAAAACAATCGTTAAACTTGAAGACATGAATAGGCACTTTCTAAAATGACACACAGAAAGAAAAACTGAAAAGTGATCACTTGGAAGGTATTTTGCAGGGAGTGTGTGTGTGTGTGTGTGTGTGTGTGTGTGTGTGTGTGTAAGGCTTAAGGTAGCTACTGTGATCGCCTCTTCCTGGTGTTCATTTCCCTGTGTCCTGAGCATGAGCAGGACTTATGACTTGTTTCGAACCACTAAAATACAGCAGTGGTGATGGGACGCATGTGATTCCGTGTATGGGATTATGTGATTACATCACACAAGATTGTATTGTCCTCTAGCTGGATTCCCTCATTCTCTTTCTAGCCTTGAGGCAGCAATAAGACATGTTAAAGAACCCCATGTGGGAAGAGGTATAGGCAGCTTTTAGGAGAAAAAGGTGGCCTTCAGCTGTCAGCAGCGAGCAGAAAATGAAAATCTTTAGTCATAAAGTCACAGTGAAATGAAGTCAGCCACAACCTGAATGAGCTGGGCAGTGGATCCTTCCCCAGTCAAGTGTTTAGATGAGACCCCAAGCTGTGGCCGACACCGTAATTACAGCTTTGCAGAGGATACACCTTAAGCTGTGCCAAGACTCTAAACCTTCAAAAACCGGAAATAACTGTTTTAAGCTGCTAACTTTGCATAATGTTATTACGTAGCAATATATAACTAATATAATGAAAGATGTTGATCTACTTTTCTAGATTGTCCATCTAGAATCAAATTCTCCTTCCCTTTATGTAAATTTTATATATATATTTTGAACCAAATACAAGTAGTAAACAAGTAACAGAAACATATCTGGAAAGCATCCAGATTTAACACATTATATTAAAAAAAAATTAATGGGAGCCTGGGTGGCTCAGTCGGTTAAATGGGAGCCTGGGTGGCTTGTTGGTTAAATGTTCTGGCTCAGCTCAGGACATGATCACTTTTGGTGGGTTCAAGCCTGTGTTGGGCTCTGTGCTGACAGCTCAGAGCCTGGATCCTGCTTCCGATTCTGTGTCTCCGTCTGTCTCTGCCCCGCATCTCCCCCACCCCTCCCACCACTCATACTTTGTCTCTCTTTCTCTTTCAAAATTAAATAAACATTTAAAAAAAAATCTAAACCAGCAGACTTCATAATTAACCTTGGATTAAAAAAAATCACAAAAAGCATTAGAAAACGTTTTTAAAGATATGAAAATGAATGCAAAGCCTATCAAAACTTGTGGAATGAAATAAAAATGCATTAGATATTTATAGTATTAAATGTTTATTTGAAAACAAAGAAATACCTACAAATAATGACCAAAGCTTCTATCTTAAGTAATTGGAAAAGGTATATTCCTATGTCTGTTGACCAATATACCTAAGTGTCTATACCCTCTTTCCTCACCCTCACTCATTCTACTTACTTTCCTATACCTTTCTATCTTTTTTTTTTTTTTAATGAATAAGGGTCCAGATTGCTGAAAGACTATTCAAAACAATAGCTATTGCAGTCTATTTCTTCTGATTTTTCTTTGTAGAAGGCATGTTCTATATTCAAAAGAATGGACAATATTTGGTTACTTTCAGTGCCTCTAAATTTTGTTCCTAAATTCTAGGGGGACAGAGTATCAGAGAATGTTATTTCATGGTTAACTTTTTTTGTAATCCCTCTTATAAGCTTCTCTGCGGCAAGTAAATCATGTAAACATTCCATTGCTGGCAGGCATTCACCCTGCTTTCTTGTGCTTCTAATTTATTGAACTGTATCTTCTTCAGCAATACCTTATGAAAGCTATGGCATTAATCAAGGCTACCCTGCCAGGGACTTATGCCGACAGCATTTGTTCAGCATTGTTATCAAATGTTGTTTTATAGACAATTAGAGATAATGTTTTTCAGAGCTTTGTGATACTCCATAATTTAGGTGAATATAGAATTATAACTGTCCAGCCTACCACCATTTCTTAACAATATCAGTCCCTCATAAAGTGTTATGGCCCACATATTAGAATTACATACAAGAGCTGTTTTCAGGCATATATGGAAGCTTAACAGATATTTAAAAATGTTGATTTATTTAAGTTATAGTTTACTGTGATCAAACTTTAGAACAGTTCAATTATGCTAATCTTGCATACTATTTCTGCAGCATCTGATATAATCATCAGAAAAACTATATATTTATTTGGGTCTATATGTTTAAGACTATAGTTATGATGAATACAATATTTATAAGTGTGCTGATTCTGAAACTTTATTGAGAGTTCATGATCTCCTTCACAAATACAGGGCATAATTGTCAGAAATATAATTTGAATGAATTTATACAAGTGGCTGTTGTTGATCTAGTATTTTCTTATGAAAATCAAGGGGTAAAATGAAGAGATAATGCTATGAAAAATTTAAAAATATGCTTAGAATCTAGACAAAGAAAGGAGTTGTAGTGAAGGAAATGAGTAGATTTAGAAGCTGTGGGAAGAAAACGTGGCAGAATTCATAAAACAAAGTGAAAAGTAAACAAAACAAAACTATAAGTTAAAAATGATCTAGAGTCATTTTAGTTTTGTGTTCATTATTTATTTTTTATCAAACATTATTTGTATGTTAAAAGGAAAAATGGGAAGAGGTAGGAGACATAATACAATTGTGAGAATCAGTAGGCTTTTTTATAAATAGAGTGGTAAAAGACATTTGGTTGAGGGTTAAAATCCAGGGGGATTTTAGCTAGATTGTGATAATAATTGAACCCATGTCTGTGAGCTATTTTCTAAAAGTCTAGTAATAAATTATGACGAGCAGTTTGAAAGGAAGTAAACTAATGTTCCTGAGTGTTTCAGTATGTCAAACACTGTGATTTCTATTTGTGCTTATTATTAGTTCATTTACAATACATTCATTAGAGAACCTAATAATAGTCATTATTATACTAATTTTATGGATGAGGAAAAGTGAAGATCTATGAGAAATTAGGGAAATCTTTAAGATCTCATAGCTCATAAATAAAGGAGTCTGATCTCTGTGTCTACTTTGTCTGACTTCAAAGTCTGGCATTTTATATTGTAGCAGATTTCAAACTGTAGTCTGGCATTTATTTTATTTTATTTTCAAAAAGTTTTAAATATTTATTTATATTTGAGAAAGAAAAAGAGAGAGTGCAAGCTGGGGAGGGGCAGAGAGAGGGAGACACAGAATTTGAAGTGGGCTCCTTGCTCTGAGCTGTAGCACAGAACCTGATGAGGGGCTTGAACTCACAGACCCTGAGATCATGACCTGAACTGAAGTCATACACTTAACCAACTGAACCACACCGGCGTCCATAGTCTGGCATTTTATATGAAAGCAAATTTCAACCACGTTTCACCTTCAACCAATTGTAAAATACCTGGATACTTTATTATATATAAATGTCATTTATATAAAATGGTATATATACATACACCATTTTAATTTAAAATATAATTTCTTAATTTAAAATATATAGTTTATATATAATTAGTTTTCTTAGTAGAATTTATGATACTATTTGTAAATATTGATGAAATATCTACATGATGCCTGATGACAGCTTTCTTGGAAGGTCAGATTTCACATGTTGTCAGTTTCTTTAAATATTCTGATTCTACTAAATTTGAAAAAACCAGTCCACATTGAACAATGTTAAGAATGATGGGGATTATATCAGAATTTCTTGGTTATGTGTGTTGAGTATGGATCTAAAATTATGGAGAAATTTTCACTGAGAGGTTTGTGCTCTAACTGATGTAAGTTGGTGAAAATATCATTCTCAAAATATGGAAGATGGGTTGTTTAACCTGAAAGAGAACAGTTACTGAATGTTCTCCTTAAGTAGCTGTGAATAGTATGGAATATTCTGTAAGCACTATTTATATGTAGACTTCAGATATGCCCAATAATAATTCATTGATTTGTTAAGTAAGGAAAGAAAAAGCTCACTTAAAAGAAAAATGCAATTTTTTAAACATTTTATTGAATATAGCATACATAAAGAATATGGTACAAAACCACAAATGGACAGCTTGATAAAGTTTCACTAAGTGAACATACCCATAAAGCCAGCATACAAAATATACATTATCCCTGTGACTTACTTATTTTATAACTGGAAGTTTGTACCTCTTAATGACCTTCACCTATTTTGCCCATGCCTTCAACCCCCACCTGCCACAACAACCACTAGTTTGTTCTCTGTATTTGTGGATCTTTTTCTGTTTTTTTTTGTTCATATGTTTTGCTTATTAAGATTCTGCATATAAGTGAAAAAGAATGGTATTTGCCTTTTTCTGACTTATTTCACTTAGAATAAAACCCTCTAGGTCTATCTATATTATTGCAAATAGCAATATCTATTTTTAATGATTCTTTTTAAAAACTATTATTATTATTATTATTATTATTATTTATTTTAGAGAGAAAGTATGAGCAGGGATGAGGGGCAAGTGGAGAGAGAGAGAGAGAGAGCGCGCTCACACGTGTGCCTCAAACAGGCTCCAAGCTCAGCATGGAGCGTGACACAGGGCTTGATCCCATGACCCTGGGATCATGACCTGAGCCGAAATCAAGAGTCAGATGCTCAACCAACTGGGCTACCCAGGTGCCCCTCATTCTTTTTTATGACCGTGTAATAGTCCATCATGCATATATATATATATATCACACATTGTCTTTATCCATTCATGCATATATGTATACATATCATATATATACACATCACATATCATGCATATATATATATATATACATATCATATATATACATATCACAGTCTTTATCCATTCATCTGTAATTGGACACCTAGACTGCCTCCATATCTTGGCGTTTGTAAATAATGCTGCAGTGAACATAGCGGTGCATATGTCTTTTTGAATTATTTTTTTCATTTTCTTTGGGTAAGTACCCAGAAATGGAATTGCTAGATCATATGGCATTTCTATTTTTAAGTTTTTGAGGAATTTTTATGTTGTTTTTTTAGTGGGTGTGCCAATTTACATTCCCAACTTCAATTACATTGTAGATACTAAATTTTCTAAAATATTTTTACCAATTACACTGAAGATACTGAAATGGTTTTACCAATTTAAATTCCTATAGCCACGTAGAAGAATGTTAAATGCTTTGCTGTCTCCCATTAACACATTACTAACTTAGCCATACTGGAGTATATGCAAAGGATACTTGATGATTTTAACTCACAATTACCTAATGTATTTACTCATTGACCTCAATATATTTTCATATATTTATTTTAAATTTGAGTGCCCTTTATAGTGGCACATACATTCTTTTGCCTTATTTCCATTAGGTTTCTACCTATTCTTTTTGATTTGAGAATTTTTATATATTCAGTGTACAGATCCTTTGTTATGTCTGTTGAGAGTATCTTCACCTCTGACTTCATTTTAAGTCAAATAGAATTTTCTTATTTTTTGTAATAAAATTTTTGTTTTGTTTTTTGTTTTTAGAGAGAGAGAGAGAGAAAGAACACATAAGCAGGGAGGGTCAGAGGGAGAGAGAGAATCTCAAGCAGGGCCTATGCATGGAGCATGATGAAGGACTCAATCCCATGACCCTGGGATCATGACCTGAGTTGAAATCAAAAGTTGGATATTCCACTGACTGAACCACCCAGGTGCCCCTGCAATAGCCTTTTTATTTGTGGGGGAAATGCAGTTTACATGTAAATTTGTAAAGATAGTACAGGAAAGTAGTAAAGATAATACCAGAGAGTTCTCATATACTACTTATCAGATTTCACTTCCCCCTAGTTACCATACAAGTGTAGTTCATTTATCAAAACTAAGAAACCAACATTGGCACATTATCATTCACTAAGCTTCAGACTTTATTTGGACTTCACCAGGTTTTTTGTTTGTTTGTTTCCTTCATTAATGTCCTGTTTCTATTCTAGAATCCAATGCAGAGCACCATATTGCATTTAGTTGTCATACGCTTTTGTTTCCTCAGTTCTGTGACAAGTTTACAGTCTTTCCTTGTTTTTCATACCTAGGAAAATTTGAATACTGGTCAGGTATTTTCTGGAATGTCAGTCAGACTGCATTTGTCTGATGTTTTCCTCATTATTATTATTATGATATATTTTGTTTTGTTTTGGAAAGAAGACCACAGAGGTGAAGTACCTTTCTTTTTTCTTTTTTAATGTTTTATTTATTTTTGAGAGAGAGAGAGAGAGAGTGACAGCAACAGCATGAGCAGGGGAGGGTCAGAGAGAGCGGGAGACACAGAATCTGAAACAGGCTCCAGGTTCTCAGCTAGCAGTCAGCACAGAGCCTGACACGGGTCTCAAACCCACGAACCATGAGATCATGACCTGAGCCGAAGTTGGACGCTCAACTGACTGAGCCACCCAGGCACCCTGGTGAAGTACCCTTCTAATCACATCATACTAAGAGGTACAAAATGTCCACATTACATCAATAGTGATGTTAACCATCATACTGTCTTTTAATGAACTTTAGTCTTAACACAAATATTTTTAGCAAGTTTATGTCTTTTTTTAAAAAAAACTATACATACCAAAAGATCATAAAAATTATCTCCTATATTTTATTCTGAAAACATTATTGTTTTACATTTCACATTTAGATTTATAATCTACCTTGGAAGTCAGATTTAGCTATAGTATTAATTTTTTAAATGTTTTTTATTTTTATTTTTGAGAGACAGAACGTGAGTGGGGAAGAGGTAGAGAAAGAGGGACACAGAGGATACAAAGTAGGCTCTGTGCTGACAGCAATAAGCCTAATGTGGGGTGTGAACTCATAAAACATGAGATCATGACCTGAGCCAAAGTCAGCTCCTCACCCACTGAGCCACCAGGTGCCCGTATAATTAATTTTTTAAATAAAAAGTAAAATTTAAAAAAATTTTTTTAAATGTTTTATTTATTTCTAGAAGACAGAGAGAGAGACAGCGTGAGCAGGGGAGGGTCAGAGAGAGAGGGAGTCACAGACTGAAACAGGCTCCAGGCTCTGAGCTGGCAGTCAGCACAGAGCCCGACTTGGGGCTCGAACCCATGAACCGTGAGATCATGACCTAAGCGAAAGTCAGATGCTTAACCAACTAAGCCACCCAGGCGCCCCTAAAAAGTAAAGCTTTAAGATTACTTTTTTATGCTAATATTCAACTGATCTGACACCAATTTAAAAAGATAAGTATTTGCCTGCTGTGCACCACTATAGCCACCTGTCTGTCTCTGTGTGGATCTGTTGTCACACTTCTGTAAGTATTCATTGGTGTATTTATCTGTGCTTCCATCATCACTACACTTAATTACACTTACTTTAAATAAGTAACGATACCTGGTGTTGTAACTGCCTTCATTTTTTCATGTGTGCCTTGGGTAATTTGATCAAATGCAGTCCAGTATAAATTTTAGACATAGCTTATCAGTTTTCACCGAAAATGTGTGGAAAATTGTCATCTATTTTTTTCTTTCAGGAACAAGCTTTCTCATTTCTATAAGTAGTATTGCACACATTTCAGGCTTATTTCTAGGTGCTTCTTATTTTTGATGTTAAAGAATACCATTTGTAAAATTTAATTTTCTATAATGTGTCAATGTTTTGTAGAGTTAGCATTGTTTTTTTATATGTTAGTCCTCAAACCTGCTAAATTTATTTATTCTAAATGGCTTATATACACATATATTTTTATGTTTTACATGATTCTGTTACTTATGAAAAATGCAATTCTGTTTTTCATTTCCAATTTTATACCTTTTGCTTTCCCCTTGTTTTGCTGCTACGATCTTTATTATGATGATGAACCAAAGTAAACAGTTAATAGTTGACAACTAAAAATAATGTTTGGTATGGGAGTTTGTGGAAACTTAATCATTTTAAGAATAAATATGGAAATTTCATTTAATTTCTACTTTGCTAATTTTTATATATATATATATTTTACTGCTTATTTCTTAGACAAAACATGAGTGGGGGAGGGGCAGAGAGAAAGGAAGACACAGAATCTGAAGCAGGGTCCAGGCTCTGAGCTGTCAGCACAGAGCCTGACATAGGGCTCAAACTCATGAACTGCGAGATCATGACCTGAGCCGAAGTTGGACGCTTAACCTACTGAGGTACCCAGGTGCCTGACTAGCTTTTTAAATTATAAGTGTTAAACACTGTCAGATACATTTTCTGAATTTCTTAAGATTATTTTTCTCCTTTTATTCTGATATTGTGGTGAATCATAATGATTCATCTTCAAATGTTGAACAACCATTTATTTTGGGAAGAAAACTAACTTGATGATGATATATTATCTTATATTACTGGATACAGTTTACTAATTTTGCATCTATGTATATGAGTTTGTCTGGAATTTTCCTTCCTCAGAATGTTATTTTATGTTTTGCAATCAAGGTTATGTTAACTCAGAACACCTGGATATCTTGGTCGTTTAAGCGTCTGACTCTTGATTTCAACTCAGGTCATTATCTCACTGTTCATGTGTTCAAGCCCCATATGGGATTCTACTCTGTCATCAAGGAGCCTTTTTGGGATTCTCCCTCTCCCACTCTTTCTGCTCCTCCCTTGCTCACTTGCTCTCAAAATAAACTTAAAAAAAAGAGAGAGAAAGATATCATAAATTTCCACTCATATGTAGAACTTGAGAATCTTAACAGAAGACCATGGGGGAAGAGAAGGGGAAAAAATAGTTAAAAACAGAGAGGGAGGGAGACAAACCATAAGAGACTCTTAAATACAGAGAACAAACTGAGAGGTGAGGGGGGCAGTGGAGGAGAGGGGAAAATGGGTGATGTGCATTGAGGAGGGCACTTGTTGGGATGAGCACTGGGTGTTGTATGTAAGCGATGAACTGTGGGACTCTCACCCCAAAACCAACAACACACTGTACATACTGTATGTTAGCCAATTTGACATAAATTATATTTTTAAAAAAGATTATGTTAACTCATAAAAGAGTAGGGGACATTTCCTTCTTTTACTATTCTTTAGAAGTGTTTGCCTAAGAAATCTTGAAATTTGGAAGAATTTAGTAGGTAAACCATATGTTCCTGGACTTTCCAAGTTAACATTTTTTAAATTTTTAAGTTTATTTATTTATTTTTGAAAGAAACAGAGACTGTATGAGCAGGGGAAGGGCAGAGAGGGAGAGAGGTCTGAATGAGAGAATCCCAAATAGGCTCCACACTATTAGCACAGAGCCCGATGTGGTACTTGAACTCATGAAATTGTGAGATAATGAGCTGAGCTGAAGCCAATAGTTGCACACTTAACCGACTGAGCCACCGACGTGCCCCTCCCAAGTTTTAAGTAACAGGTGACTGTAGACTTATCATCAGAAACTATGCAAATCAAAACATAATAGAATGTCTCAAAAGGCTGCTAGGGAAATAAAAAAGAAGAAAAAACCTGAAATATATTTCCAGCAAAATCTCTTTCAGAAATGAAGATGGTGCAAATCATATGTCATATCAGGGGTTAATATTCAAAAACATATAAAGAACCCAATAGAAAAAATAATCCTATTACAAATGGGCAGAAGATCCAAAGAGACATTTTTCTAAGACATACAGATGACCAGTTGGTACATGAAAAGATGTTCAGCATCACTCTAGTGTTGGTGACAATGTGGAGGAAAAGGAATCCTTATTTAGTATTCCTAGGAATGTAAATTGGTGTAGCCGCTCTGAAAAACAGTATGGAGATGACAAAAAGAAAAAATTAAACATAGAACTACTATATGATTCAGCAGCTCTGTCTCTGGGAATTTATCCCAAGGAAAAAAAGTCACTATCCTAAAGAAATATCTGCACCTTCCTATTCATTAAATTATTTATAATAGTCAAGATATGAAAAAACTGAAGTGCCCATTGATAGACAAATATAAAAAAATTGTAATATACATCTATACATATTGGAATGTTATTTACCCATAAAATGAAAGAAATCTTGCCATTTGTGACATCGTGGATGAACCTCAAAAGCATTATGCTAAGTGAAATAATATAGAGAAAGATATTATATGACCTCATTCACATGTGGAATCTAAGAATAAAATGATAAAAACCCTAAGCTTTAGATATAGTGATCAGATTGGTAGTTGCCAGAGATGGGCTGAGAAAAGGAGAGGAAAGAGAAATGGATAAAAGAAGTCAAATGATACAGACTTCCATGTATCTAAAATAAGCTATGGGGATGTAATAATCAGCAAACTATAGTTAATATTACCATATTGTGTGTTTTAAAGTTGCTAAGAGAGTGGCTTAGAAGTTATTGTAAGGAAAATAATTGTAACTGTGGTGACTGATGTGAAGACTTTTTGTGGTTTTCATTTCACAGTGTATATAAATATCAAATCATTATGTTGTACATTTGAAACTAGTATATTATGTGTTAATTTTTGTTAAAAAACCTTCAACTGCAGGAAATGTTAAAGGAAGTACTTCAAGAAGAAAGAAAATGGTACCAGATGGAAACTTGGATACCTATATCTCTATATAGATGCCACATATAATGGCATTATATTTTTTTCAAATCAGAGTATGATTATTAATGATGCTTATAAATGCAGCAGTAAGAATAAAATGAAGAGATATACTTTATAAACCAACAGCAAATTAAAAATGGAATCTTTAAACATCACTTAATGAAGGAGCGTAGCATTCCCACAGCATAAGGTATCCTATTATCCTGTGTTTTCTTATCATTTAATTATTTTTTTATATATATTTACTCTTGCCTGTTTTTGAACTTTTAGAATTATACAGAATACATTCACAGTGAGTATTCATTTATTCGAGTTAGTGTTTGTTGTTTTACTTCATTTTCACTCATCTAGAGTATGCTAAATATATGAATACTACATAATTTATTTATCAATTCTATTGTCAATGGGAATTTACATTTTTTGTCTACATTTTTTTGTTTTGCTATTTCAAATAGGGGCAAGTCTCTAATCAAAAAATTTTTTGGTTTCCTTGTAAAAGCATCCAAGTTTCTCTGTAATTTAAACCCAGAAAGGAATTTATGTGTCTTAGAGTATGACCATGCTCAGTATTATTAGGTAATCTCAAATATTTTCAAAAGTCTCATATACCTCAAGAGAGTATGAGTATTATGATTTATCCATATCTTCAACAATGTTATGTATTTCCAAATTCAAAATTTGGCCAGTCTTGTGGATGAGAAGTATATGGCTTTATTTTGCATTTCATGATTACTTGGGAGTTAAATTGCTTTGATTTGAACATTGATTGATATGTGGTTTTCTGACAAATGAATATGGTGTTTTTGTCACTCATTAATTTAATTTTGGATACTACCTCAGATAATTACCAGCAATACAAATGTTACATTGATTTGATGATTTTGAGTAATATAATTGCAGACTGGAACTTATTGTATAAAGGCTTCATAAAGGCTCAGTTATCAAATATTTTCTGTCCTATTCTTGAAAATTTCATTAAAGATATTGGGGGCACTTTTCTGGCCATGTCCATCTCTGTTAAAACCCCTAACCCTGCAATGGGGTCAGTTGTGGGTGTGGACGCAGTTTAAGATTTTTTCTCTCCCCCTCTGCCCCTCTCCCACTTGCTTGTGTATGCACATATTCTTACACTCTCTCAAAAAAGAAAGAAAGAAAGAAACAAACAAACAAACAAACAAACCCCCCCACAAAACCCTAAATAAAAAGATACTTTTCCTAACAGCACTGTTAAAAGCTGCAGTTACAAACCTGATGCATTTCTGTTTTTACCTTGAAGAAAAGTGAGTCCATTATATTGTATTAGTTTCCAATGGCATAACATATTACCACAAATGCAGCAGCTTTAAGCGCCACAAATGTATTCCCTTCCAGTTTTAGTAGGTCTGAGCATGGCATGAGTGGATTCTGTACTTACCAGGCCAGACCTGGGGACCATGATCCTCTTCCAAGTGCATTTTCATTTTATGTTTTCCACATGACCCTTTCTCTCTTTTCAAGGCATTAGTGGCACATTTGAGTCTTTCTTGTAATTTTAACTTCTTGACCACTGAGTAGAAAATGTTTTTGGTGGTGATGGTTTTTCTTTCTCTTTCTCTTTTTCTTTCTTTTTCTTTTTCTTTCCTCTTCTCTTCTGTTCTCTCCTCTTTTCTCTTCTCTTGCTTTTAAAAAGTCATGTTATTAGATTAGACCACCTGAAGTATCTCTCTTTTGGCACATCGTACAACACGATCATTAAGTGTGACAATAGGGTATTCTCCCTACCAAATTATCCAGTATAACCCTTCATTGACATGAAAACATTATCCTGAGAAAAATATCTATTTGTAGATAAATTATATAGGGACTGATGATTTAATATGATTAAATATATGGTATAGAAATGGCAACCTGTTTAAAAATTAACCTTCCTTCCTTCCTCACTTCTCTTCCACCTGACCTGCTGTCATCCATGAATTTTATCTACTTGGCTAGTGGGATGTTTATTTATTCATTTGCTTAATAGACATAAACCACACTGCATAGCCTAAAGTTTACAGATAAGAAAATTTCTGTTATTTTAAATGCTGCACTAATACCAGGGAAACTATGTATATATACCAAATACAGCAGAACATATATACTATATATATATATACACACTATATATATATACATACAGTATATTTACTGTATATATATATACACTATATATATATACAGTATATACATATATGTAACTCCTCAGATTATAAGGAAGAATACACACACACATATATATATATATCAACTTTTTTATTTACTGGTTGTATGTTCTAATACTAAAAGGAATTTTAATTTTAACTGAAGAACACAAGATCTCACCACCTTTATATTAAACCATATAATTTTAATGTTTAATAATTAAGAGAAGGTAATGAAATTTGAAATTCCTTATAATTAGCTGTAAAGATAGCAGAAAAGTGCAAATAGAGTATGTAGACTATATTAAAAATAACCACTGAAGTGAAACTCTTAAATAGGGTCCATGACTGGAGGTCTGTTAAGCCTTTAGAAAATGTGAATATATACACTTTCATCTCTCAGTGACCATCTCTTTCCTTCTAAAAGTAGTTTTGAATTCAAGTAAGTTTGAATAAAACAAAGGTTTTATAATTTAACATGCAACAGTTATTTTCATGTTTATACACCTTGGTCCCAAGAAACACTGGAGAATTAGACAGTGTTTACTTTTCAATCCAGAAAGAACTAACTACAGCAGAACATATATACTATTTAATTAAACTAGAAGAAAGGTTAATCAACATAACTTTCTTCTCTCCCCTTAAGCGATGCGTATTTTCTAATGAAGTTAATCATGAAGTACAGTTTTTTACTTGATCAAGATCCACTTTAATTTGGTCAGGTTTTTATCTCTGTTTTTATTTCTTGGCCTAGAGTCTATTGATAAATTGTTTTTGAAATGTTTAAAAAAATCTATTTTGGGGCATGATGTGTGTGGCTCAGTCGATTAAACATCAGACTCTTGATTTCTGTTCAGGTCATGATCTCATGTTTCATGAGTTTGAGCCCACCATCAGGCTCTGTGCTGACATTGTGGAGCCTTCTTGGGATTCTCTCTCTTCTCCTCTCTCTCAAAATAAACTAAAAAAATTTACAAAAATACCCTATTTTATGCTGGGCTTTTTTTTTGTTTGTTTTTGTTTTTGTTTTTGTTTTTCTACTCCAGTTTGCTTCTTTGGTTTGCTTTTTAACTAATAACACTGTATTATCTAAATCTGTAGAATATTTTTCCTGTTTGTCATATGTAACATTGTAAAGTCCACTGGAATAGCTGTTTCACCTGCTACATGAGTAAAAACTTAAGGAAAAATGTGAGGAACCCCAATTAGACTGATTCTGTGATTCCTTAAAAGAAGATACGGGGACACCTGGGTGGCTTAGTCAGTTGAGCGTACGACTTCGGCTCAGGTCATGATCTCACAGTTCCTGGGTTCAAGTCCAGCGTCGGACTCTGTACTTACTGACAGCTAACTCGGAGCCTGGAGCCTGTTCTGGATTCTGTCTCTCTCTCTGACCATACCCTGCTCATGCTGTCTCTCTCTCTCTCAGAAATAAAAAAAAAAATTTTTAAAAATTAAAAAAAAGAAAATACCTTATTTGGTTTAAAATTGTGTCAAGATCTGGAGAGTCAATTATTGACAAAGAGACATTGTGAATAATGTTGCAGACCCTATTGTAAGATGTGTTGCATCCAGTACATTTGCCATGAGTTTTGTGGTGTTAATTGATCAGAAGTCAATCAATTATTTTAAACTATATGTGCAAAATCTTTTTTGTGGCAAACAATATGCTTGATTAATATATTTCTGAAATTTTTCTTGAGAATAATGAATTGAAAAGTATGAGATTAGGAATGTTCCCATTTAGAAACTTTTTTCACCTAACTGGAATGATTTAATTAAATTTTATTTTTTTGCTTCTTTATAAAGAGCTGGTGAATAACTGTAATTGTTGGTGAAAACATATTAACTCAAGTTAGGATTATGTTTAATGGGAGACTTTATCCTCTATATATCATAGGCTCTTTACGGCCCTGGAAGAAGAGTTTGAGAGTTACCCTTTGTGTCCAGTTTTCCATTACGTTTTGGTCCCTTGTTGTGGAGAGGAATAATTTACCTGATTGCTGAATTGATCAGATGCTAATATTCAGTGAGCTGCACAAGGTAGGAAATGCATAGCTGTATTAAACAATATGAAATTGACACCACATTGTCGATAGGGTCTCTCTCTTGTTTTTCTCTCATTTGCCTTCTCCCTTTCCCTTTTTTTCCTTTTTTTCCTTTTCACTCTTTCCCTTTTTTTCATGGGCTGTAAGATGTGATCACATGGGAGCTCCTGGGTGGCTCAGTAAGTTAAGCGTCCTACTTCAGCTCAGGTCATGATCTCACAGTTCGTGGGTTTGCGCCCCGCATCGAGCTCTGTGCTGACAGCTTGCTCAGAGCCTGGAGCCTGCTTCAGATTCTGTGTCTCCCTCTCTCTCTGGCCCTCCCCTGCTCATGCTGTCTCTATCTCTCAGAAATAAATAAAAACATTAAAAAATAAAAAAAAAAGAAATGATCACATGGCCCTTGATTTCCTGCAATAGACTATAAGTAAGCAGGCTTCAGCAAGTCTTTTTTCCCCCTAGATTCTTTGATTAAGATTAAATTGGTGAACCAGTGTTGTGTGCATTGTTGGGCTAAAAGTTTGGAAATAGAGTTTTACCAGCACTAAAGATGATGTGGTATTTTCATCTACATTGACCTTTTCAAGATGAGAAAATTAATTATAAATAATCTCTTAACTGAATAAAAACAGCAATTCTTTATATTGTCAAAGATTCAAGTATGCTATTTCAAATTATTTTAGAAACTTTTTGATCAGAAGTAGCTTAAACTAAAAAAGTACTTGTTTTGGTGAATTGGTATTTTGGGCTATGCAGTAGTTAGATCCTCTTAGACAAGCCATCATATTATAAAGGGAGGTTGTATACTTTACTTTTCTAATTGAGACATTTGAGTCGAAGATATAAGGTCATATAAGATCACATAAAGTCAAGTAGGACAATAACTTAGTGACAGAGGGAGGGGCCCCAAAAAGAATTGTGTTAATATTTTAAATACCCTATAAAGTGATTTGGTATAGATAAAGTAAGTAATGATAGAAGTCTAGCCTCTGTCAACTATGGTACTATTACTTATTTGATGTATGACTACATTTCTAAAATGGAAATTTGATGAGTTTACAAGATGTCTGCCAAAAAGCAAAAACAATAGAAAATATTTTTTTGGCTTGTTTTGTTATTGCCATTTTTAAAAATATCAGAATCAATGATCTTATACTGTTCTTTTTTCCCCATAGTGGCAGGGCCTTTGATTATGTTACAATGGACCATTTATGGCCAGATAAATCTTTGGCACAACACTTGCCTTCTCTAGTTCATATTTCTTTATATGCCCAATAATAGGTTTCCATTATGCCATCAGTTCTTGATATACATAACTTAGTGATTTTTCTGAATGTTTTAAATTTCTAAACTTAAAATTTTTTAAATGTTTATTTATTTTTAAGAGAGAGAGAGAGAGAGAATGTGGGTGAGGAAGGAGCAGAGAGAGAGGAGACACGGAATGAAACAGGCTCCAGACTCTGAACTGCTAGCTCAGAGCCCAATGCAGAGCTTGAACTCATGAAAGATCATGACACAAGCTGAAGTCGGATGCTTAACCGACGAAGCCACACAGGCACCCATAAAGATGTAAACTTAAAGTGGCATATTTGTGTTCTTCCAAATAAAGTATTTTTTATATAGATATCAGTGATTTCTAAAAAAAGCATACTATTTTCTAGGCTGATATTCTGAGGTATAGTTCACTAAGTGTTTGTAATTTAATATTCCCACAATAATAAGTATGCTCTGTAACAAAGAGATATAAAATGAAATAGGAACATATTGAATACTTTTCACTCTATATGTTTATTCTAGTTTCAGAACTAATGACAATACTAATAGTCTTTTGTGAATTTTTGAGTTGAAACTCTGATTCACCAGTGTGTAATAAAATATATCTAGTTTATATAAATATTTCTAATGGAATGGATATTTAATACAATGATATCTTAATCATAATCTTATAAACACAGAGTGACACAGAGCTCCAGAGTGAGTACTATTCTTAAATCATTGATTTTTAAATAAAGCTAAACTCATTTATTGCATCCTGTTTACATACTTCTTCAGGTTATGATAGTACATAAATATCACTTAGAAGTCTTTCTTGATCATGATTTTTTCCCCTTAGAAATTATGAAAAGCTTTTTTATGATGCTTGTAAAAGTACTTAGCATAGTATTTGGAAGAGAGTACTGAATAAATAGGTCAATACTAGAATTACTATTTTGTTACAAGTAATTTAAAGACTGCAACAAAATCTTAAATTTTTTCTGTTCTAGTTTAAGCATACTTATATAAACATAGTAGAACAAAACATGGGTAGATGTTAAATACCAAATATAATAGTAATTTAAGTCTCACAGGCTAAATTTTACCTTAATGCTTTACATGAAGAAATAAATGGCCTGTCTTCAACAAATAAATATGTTATACAGCCTTTGTTGGAGCCATATGTATTGATTTTTTTTTAAAAAAATAATTAATAGGCCTTATTTTCAGAAAATTTTTAGGTTTATGGAAATATTGAGCAGAAAGTATAGAGAGTTCTCATATATTCCCTTCTCCTCATCCTTACTTAGAGTTTTCCCTGGTATTAACATCTCTCTTTAGTGGTGCATTTGTTATAATTGATGGACCAGTATCAGTGGTTATTATTAACTAAAATTTATACTTTACGTTATGCATTGTACTTTGTAGAGTATATTTTTGAGGGGGTTGGCAAATTCATAATATCATATATCATTACAGCATCTTACAGACATATTCCCAGTCCTGTATATTTTGATTTTAATTCAATACTTAGTACCTATTTTATAAAATCAATTGAGTCTTCCTTCATTTCTTGCTTTCTAACAAGAAATCTTTGTTTTCCTTAAGTCTTCAAATGTGTATGAATTCTGCATACTAAAGCTCCCGCATACTTAACTGTGGTTACTATCAGCAGTGTATACCTGTAATTTTTCATTCTTAATGCAGAAAAGTTTACAGGATCTTACACTGGAAGGCTGAAATGAGATTGCACTTCTGAATATAAAGAAAATTAAGACAACAAAAAGTAGATGAAATAACTTCATTTGTATAATTTCTTATTCATAAAATCATTAACTCATCATCATCATAAAAACATCTATTTATTCAGGAATCAATAATTTCTAGTTACTCAGATGGGTATTTACATATATCATCTACTATTCTCCCCCTCCTGAAGAATGTGTTTATAAAACTTACTGATAAGGATACCAGTGCTTATAAATATGAAGTAATATGTCCAATGTCCTACAGAACACTCAAATTCTACCAATATGCCTGCTTCCAGGGCCTCTGAACTTTGAATTATACCACGAATAAAACTATTTTTATATAAATAGAAAGGTGAAAATGTGGAAGTGGAGGGGAAAGGGGAAAGGAGAAGGAGGAGAAGAATAACAGAAAGAGGAAGAATCAGGAAAAGGCCAGAGAAGGTGGGGGGGGAAGGAAGTAAAAGAAGCCTCCATAACCACACTGATTTTACTCTTCCCATATAAGAAAGATATTTAACTTTGAATTTATAAAGATGTGTATGAATCTGTAAAATCATTTATAAGTGTACTAGTCATTTGCATTATCTAAAAAGTACCCTGCTGTGAATGCCTGAGTAATGTCAATTCAATTTTCCTATAACAGTGTTGGTGGGCTGCGTGATAAATCAGAACTCAGCAATTCCTCTCAGAAACTTTCACTTTTAATTCTTATTTTCTAGAGAGAGGAGAGGATCTTAAAATTATGAGATGGCATTTTCATACTTTTTCTTTCTAAAATATTATGCTCTATTTCCTTCCCTTTTCCTCCTTACTTGAGCCCCCTTGTGGTCAGTATCTGTAAGTTGTCCTTTGGGACAGCTTTTTCAAGGTCTAATATTTAATACACAGTATTTATTTCCTGCATGAATCATGTTGCATTTAAAATTTTTATAATTTGTTTGAAAATGTAGTTCACTGTGACATGAAAAAAATGATAAAATTTTTAGAAAGTATTTTTACTTGGTAAAAAATAAATATGTGGGTATATATATGGCATTTCAGTATATGTTTCTCTTGTTGAAATATGCTTATACCCATCTATGTACATATATACATACTATAATTAGAGTTTAGTATAGAATATCTATGAATTAAAGATACTGTTAAAAATGTTAAGGTCCTAAAATGATTAGCTAAAGTATAGGTTTAAATAAGGTATGTTTTAGCTAGACTTGATGCAGTTACAAAAGGAAAGCTGTTTTCCTCATGGTCATGTTCTGTGAACTGTTATCAATATTTTTTTGGGTTAATAGACATCAGAAGCATGAAAGCAACCTATATGATAATAGTCTGTAGAATGGCCTGGGGAAATCTACCTCTTAGCAAATATAAGAATTAAGAGAACCACTACACAAAAGGAAAAAACCCCACTAGATTGTTAAGTATGTTAGTATGTTATTTGCTAGTAAATCAAATGTCTTTCAGTTCAGAGTTTCTGACTTATTTTCCCACTTCTCCTTCCAGTTCTGCATGTGGGTTGTGTTCCCAAAGGACCTTGCCTACAAATGCCAATACCTAAATTTTATCACTTATTGCTTAAGATTTTAACTTGTTTTTTTTTTTTTTCAAAGTATCTCAAAATTCAAAGAAATAATTTCAACAGGCAGAATCTTTATGCTCATCTTAAGCAGCTAGGAAGATTCTTACATTTATTCAGTGCATATGATTAAATATGAACTTGGCACTGACTAAGGTGCCGGACGTTTATATGGGTACCTTTATTAAGGAAGGCTCTCATAGAGCTTCCTATATGAGAATGCAGCAGTGATGGGGCTTCTTCCATGAGGAAGCAGAGAAATATGAAATATCAAGTATATTGCATATAGTAAGTTTATTATTTCCTTGAGTTTTATTTTTGCTTGTTTGTAGGTGCATGTATATATGTTGTAGGTCACAATTAAAAAAAAAAGCTTTCATGTTGAAAGCATTTGAATATCACCACAAGATACCAGATTAAGAATGCTGCTCTAGATTAGAGAAAAAGCAGAATAAATTTATTTAAACTCTAATGTTAGCATTCAAAATGAGAATGGTTTCAATATATACCATAGTAGATAATAATTCTTTTATGCTCTAAAGTTTACTGAAAGTCTGTGGTTTCCTTTTGAAAATTAAATGCATTATTATTTGATAGTTCCTGTCTTTCCTGTTGGTGGCACTGTGCACATAGGAGTTAAGAACTTATGGGAAAGGACACTTTATTTATAGCTATAAATTCACCACTTGAATGATGCCTATCTTGTTGAAAATTCCTGAGCAGTACTTTATAACTCTCTGGACCATAGTGTTCTAATATTTTCTAAAATATGTTTCTATGGTATCCCTTAATCACTCACTGGCAATTTGGAGATATCTCTGAATTCAGCTGAACTACTTTGAAAAAATTACTGAATCTTGATTGTCTAATTTCTCATGAAGTATTTGGAAAAAGTAATTACCACTGAGTATTTTAGCCTTCTACCCATGACATAGTCTGTGATAACCACAGCTAACAATAAAGGCAAGAGGCAATCCTTAAAATCAATGAAGAACCATCAACTTTGTGATCTATTTAGATGCTTTATCAATTCCCTTTTATTGTTTTCAATTCATGTTGTATTTTTGTAACAAGGAAACTATATGCTGAAAACAGAGTTGGAAGCAGGAGAGACAGCAATATTGAAGATGTTTTCTAGAATCTCAGTTATGGTCTTTGAATGAGTAGGTCGCCCTCAAGTTAGATAAAATAGGATAAAAGGAATCGATCTGTTGCAGCTAATTCAGATAATGATGAAACATTGAGATTCAAACAAAATAGAAGTGAACATTTATACAATAGAAGAGGTGATCTCAAATGGACACTTCCCCTTACATGAAGGATTTAGTCAATTAATATTATTCATCACAAATTGTGCTTGGTTGTGAATGTCTGCTACTGGACTTTAAAACAATACAGATATCTACACAGAATGTCAATATCATGTTTAGTACATTGTCAAATACTAACAAGTATGTTGATCCTGAATTGAGGGTCATATTAACAGATTAAAGGAAACACCAGATTCTTCAGTCTGTCTATGAGCATTAAATTTAACTCCTTTATAGAAAAATATTTTCACTCTTTGTTTACCTTAATTATTTCAATCCAAATACAAACCATTTGTAAATGTTCTTTGGCTTTTAACAAAGCCAGTTGGCTCACATAAAAAATATTTTCCAGTAACCAGGTTGCTGTAAGTGCAAAGAAAAGGAAGTCCCACTTAAAACTTCTTTTCTGCAAGGCAAATAAGCAGTGCAGATAAAACCTAAACCATATGCCAAAAAAGAAGAACAAAATCCTGTATCACTGTTTCCTACCAAAGCTGTTGTATATAATGTTTCAACAAAATTGTATACCTTTCCATATTAATTTCAAGGTCACTAAATTACAAGTCATGAAAACATAATGGGATATCTATGTTTAATTTTGTATTATTCCATTTTTTAGAAAGTAGCATTGATATATAATTTGTCCATAATTATGTTAACTCATTTTTATATATCTTAGAAAATAATATTCCTGGGGCACCTGAGTGGCTCAGTCAGTTAAGCATCTTACTTTGGATCAGGTCATGATCTCACAGTCTGTGGGCTTGAGCCTCGTATCGGATTCTGTGCTGACAGCTCAGAGCCTGGGGCCTGTTTCGGATTCTGTGTCTCCTTCTCTACCTTCCCCTCTCCTGCTTGCGCTCTGTCTCTCTATCTCTCAAAAATAAACATGAAAAAAATTAAAAAAAAAGAGAAGAATATTCCTGACCTCACAATCATTAATTCAACCAAACAACTAATGGTAAGATGGATACTTAGATAAGACGGTACTGTCAAACATCAATAAAATCTTTAAAAAAATTACAGGGTAGATGATAAGTGATTTAATATTCTTTTCAATCTATGTTTTGATGTCAATTAAATATCCTCTTTTTCAATGCAATTACATCCAGTGAAAATTTACTGAATTTGCCATCTTTAATTGGCCTCCTAAAGGTAAATTCCTATAGTTATTTAATTATCAGACTCAAGTTTGGTGTTCTTTTCACTGGCTTCCCATTTTTTATTAGTAAGGTTTAGTTTTTAGATTATATATACTTTTAGTTTTGAAATTCACAGCAAAATTGAGTAGAAAATAGAGTTCCCATATACTCTCTGTCCCAACACACAAAGCCTCCCTCACCAACAAAATCCTAGACCAGAATGTTACATTTGTTAAAATTGCTGAAGCCATCTTGAAATTGCTGAAACTATGTTGACATGTCATTATCACCCAAAGCCCATTGTTTACATTAGGTTTCACTGTTAATGTTGTACATTCTATGGGTTTGACAAAAGTATATTGACATGCATCCATCATTATAGTATTATACAGAATATTTCCACTCCCCCAAAAATCCCGTGTTCCCCCTATTCATCCCTTCTTTACA
Organism: Crocuta crocuta; assembly: GCF_008692635.1. Taxonomy (NCBI): domain Eukaryota; kingdom Metazoa; phylum Chordata; class Mammalia; order Carnivora; family Hyaenidae; genus Crocuta; species Crocuta crocuta. The sequence goes on from NW_027532015.1 coordinate 10,245,521, forward strand.
CTTCCTGGCAAACACTCATCTTTTTCCTGTCTCTGTCATTTGGCTTTTCCAGACGATCGTATAGTTGGAATCATAGAATAGGTAACCTTATCAGATTCTGTTCTTTGACTTAGCAGTGTACATGTAGGGTTCTTCCATGTCTTCATGGCGTGATCATTTATTTTTAGCACTAAATAATATCCATCACATAGTGAAGGATATCTTGTTGCCTCCAAGTTTTGGAAATTATGAAAAAAGCTTCAATACACATCTGTGTGCAGTTTTTTATGTGGACATAAATTTTCAACTCCTTTTGCCATACACCAAGTACAATTACATAGTAAGCATTTAATTTTGTAAGGAAGTATCAAATTGTCTTCTAAAGTGGTTGTGCCGTATTGTACTCCCACTAGCAAGGAGTGAAAGTTCCTTTTACTCTACATCCTTGATGAGGTTTCTGGGGTTGATAGTGGGGTTTGTGGGGTTCAGAATTGATGGCTAAGAAAGAATTATTGAAGACATCTTTGGTACAAAAAGATGATTTTATTAAAGCACAGGGACAGGACCCATGGGGACAAAGAGCTACCCTGGGACCATGAAGAGACATTGGTTATATACTTGGGAGTTGGGGAAGGTGAAGTCAGGGGAAGTTTCCAATGAGATTTTCATATGCTAAAGAAGACTCAAGGATACTGAAAGTCTAGCTGTTGTCAAGCTAAGGTTGTTTCTCCCTCTAGCAAAGCATTAGCATTAAGGCAGTAGGGAGTTCCTGGAGTAATGTTTTACTCTGTCTGGTTCAAGTATTTATCAATGGGCCACAGGTCATAAAGAAATCTAATTTTGTCTGCTATTTCCTTATGCCTTTGTTTCTTACAACATTCCCCCTGAACAATTTTGATCCTTAAAATCTTTGAGGTTGCTGAGGGTGGAAGGTCTTCTCTTCTTTAACTTCTTCTTGCTAAATAGGTGTATAGAGATGTCCCTGTCTGTGGGTCACCATCGGTCTGTTGGGTAGGTATAGGGGAGTTATGACAAAGACAGCCAGTTCAGGGGAAACAGCATTATATGAGCCTCCTTGAGTAGAAAGGATCATCTGTCAGCTAGAATTTATGGTGGTGAAGGAGACTTGGCATCAGGCAGGGAGATACTGGAAAAGACAACAAAATAGAGGTTAATAATATCAGAAAGAGAAGCTTAAAAAGAAAAAATTTTGGTAATTTTCAACCAGTCCTTTATTGTCATTTGAGGAGAAATTTGAGGTGTTACACTGGTTAACAGAAATAAAGAGTGTCACCTGGCATAGTAGATTCCTATGAGGAAGGTACAGGTTTAATTTTTGATATGATTCCATGAGGGATGGCCTTCTGATTTTACTGTAGTGGGAGTATATAATATGACCCGGTAGGGGCCCTTCCATTTTGTAGTTAAATCTCCTGCTGTGTTAAACTTCCAATCCTTTAAAAAAAAACATGTTTCTTGGATTTAAATGGGTAAGGTTTCTAGTAACTGTCAGATCAGGTTTAGAGAAGCTAGGACTTATATATTTATTTAGAGATTTATGAATTAACCCTGCCTCAAGTAAATAATTCAGTAAAATACTATAGGCTAGGTCTACAGTGAGAAAAGTTTTTCCATATACTGTTGTTAGGGGAATCCATCCCATTTTCCAGTTGTTTAAATAATCATTTGCCCATGGTGTCCTGTTACTATCCCAACAGAATAACAAGTGAGAAGATTGTCCATACCTGTGCTGTTGTGAAAATTTTTCTGAAGTTTACCTTAAGTTGTCTAGGCAAACAACAAACATTTAAAAACAATCACAACTTGGATTTAACATGCATAAAGATGTATTATTCAAACAGAATTTTTCTCTCTAGTAACCCTCATTTTCAGAGATAGCCAAATCAAGGCTAATTCATTTGTAAACCAAATCCAGTTGTAACAACCTTGACCTACTTCTTTACATGAGTTCAACAAAAACAGCGAATGAACATACAGATCTTTTAAAATTTGCCTTGCTAAAACTTTTCATAAGGAATGTAGATTGAACATTAGTAGCCTCTCTAAGGCCGGAAGCCAAGCCAAGTACTTGCCATTGGAAATGCCTGCAATATCTATAGAATTGGGAGAATTCCTCTTCATGAGATCCCCAATGTATCCTGAAGTTCTTGCACCTGCCAGGAAGTGACATACTTTACTTACCTGGCAAGACTGCTGGGCACTCTGAAAGCAAGGTATCAGACCAGCATTTCCAATGAAAGCATTATTGGCATCCTGCTTTATAAAGTGACCCTTAATTCCTTAGAGCTGTGGTCATATCTGAGTCTATGCATGTCTCTCAAATATGTCTTTCCAGTCAAAGCCTTGGTAAAATAACCAGTGTTTCCAGTTGAATCCTGTGACAATGGGAACAGATGCTTATTGAACTCATGCAAATAAATATGACTGCCATGAAAGAACACTCCTTGAGTTTATGAATTTTAGAAGGTTTAGGTAGAGAGAATAGATCAATGCTTTAGTTTGTTCAGAGGAATACTCTGTCCTATTACTGTACATCATAGATATCTTGAGAAAGTTTTCTTAATCTGGAAGAACAAACATTAGAGAACCAGCAATGTTACAAAACAAGGATAGCAAAACTATGACAAAAAGGCTCAAAAATGGACTCTATTAAAGATATGATGAGCTTTTATTATAATGCAATTGACAAGGTAATCTAGTTATTTTTGTGGCACATAACACTTAAATAATTAGAATATTAAGTGATGGCATTATACCAGAACATATTAAAACTTTAGGAATTGCATATAATCTCTAGAATAGTTATCACATTTACCCATGCAATACAACCTAAATTTTATATTTGTTTGACAGTGCTTTCAGAGTAACTTAACCTACCAAATAAGCCTAATTGGTCAAAAGGATTTCATTTACAATTTAAATCTTAGAGAAGTTTATTTAAAGCAAAAACAAAAACAAAAAACCTTAGAAAGTTATAAAGCACAAAGCATATTTTTCAGACCCAAATAGCTTAGTTTCTCTGCAATAAGAAGCCAAACGCAGATGATCCATATGTTTAGTAATCAGTGCTGTAGCACTCTATTCTACTTGGAAAAGACCTAGAAGTCTTATGAATTCAATCCCAATTATCATGCAAGCAAAACTTTAAACTTTCAGATTACATACTTTGAAAGCTATCTTAACAACTACCCATGAAAACTTTGAGACAGACAAAATTAAACATTATTTTAAGTGTTCTTTTTGCTAACACATTGTAATAGAGGCAACACAAGCTTATTTGACCTTTAGTAAACTTAGAATAAGAGTTTCATATTTAATGCTGATAACTTTAAATACAGGTCTATCTTAATTAAACCAACAAACAAATTAATGTGAACACTGAATACGTTCTACCTGCATCCACTTAAATGACAATCTGTTTCCCATTGTCAATTTATACCTGAGACACCAGTGAGGAGATCTGAAGAGGATGGTCCATGGGGTGTACTTTGCTCCTTGACATTGAGGGTGGGGGCAGGAGCTGGATGCACGGAGGTGGGTATGGAATCATTTCCTCAGGCTGTACCCTAGGTGGTGCAGAAACAGGCAGAAGAGGGGAGATGCTGCCAGCAGGTAGAGAAAGGGTTCTTGGCTCTACATCTTGTCACTTCGGACAGAGGAGCAAATGCCGTGTTTGTTTTCCTTTCCACCAACAAGTGGAAATATGCAGTCCATGTCAGTCTAGAAAAGACCAGGAATTTCCCTGAAACAAAGAGAGTTGTGGCAGCTGTTCTGCTTGGGAATATTGCTTAAAGTCTCCATCCTGAGGTAGACTAACCACAGTTAGCTCCAATAGAGCCATTACCTGGGAAATGAATGAGAGAGAAGCCCCCACATCTATTAAGAAGAGGAACAAAGAGAGAGCAGCAGTGTTCCCTTCATTAGGGATGGCTATCTTTGCTACAGTGACCTGGATTCATTGGGAGGAGGCCTCTTTAGACATCCAGTATGTCAGGAGAGAGTTTACTAGCCAAGCACATTTGGGTAAACATTCTGCAAGAGGCCTTTTGGTTAGGGTCTGATTTGGTGCCATGAAGGCCTGGGCCTAGGGTACTTCCATCCATTTGCCCTATTTCCTGCAGAAGAGATCTAACTGTTAGATCCTATTGAGGCCATGTAGCATTATAGGAGATCAATCCTTTCCTAAATTTTGAAATCTGAATGGTTTCCAGTGGGTTAAAAAGGCATCCTAAGAGGGACTCCTTGGGGACCAAATAGAAGCTCCCTCTCTCCTCTTAGAGAGAAGGTCTGTAACCACAGAAATCTGCCCCCCACCCCCTGCACCAACTCTTGGGTGGTGTCCCATGTGTAGGATACATCAGAAGCCCCTGAGATGTCAAAGTAACCTGACATGCCCTTGGTCCCTGGGACAAGATTGCTATGATCACTGACTAGCTACTAAGGGCTCCTGTGGGAGGGAGGCCGGCCCTCCCTCTGCTTCTGATTGTATCTAGGCTACAAATGGGTCCCGGCATATGGGCCAGTTTGCCTTGCTGAGAAGGCCATGTTACACTGTGCCCAAGGTGGGGGCGGCGGGGGGGGAGCATGCTGTGCCTTAGTGGCCATGTTGTACTGTGTTGTGACTTGCCTTGTGGAGAAGACCATGAAAAACCTAGTCTTTTTAACCCATGGAGAACACAGAAAAGCTTTACAAAATTACCCAATTCTGTAATTTTAGTTAGAGGACATTGACTAAAAACAATAAAGACAGAAATCCACGACAATTTAAGCAACATTCCAACACATAGTAGACTCTACAGCCAACTTCATTAGGAAATGGTCCCAGTTGGGTCTTAGTTCAATCAGGTACTGGTTTTGGCAGGCTCCCAGTGGAGTTCCCACTGTCAGAAGCAGCTAGACAATAGATGTGGAGGAGATCACATTAGACCCATGAGGAGGAAACCTCACACGAGACTCTTAAGATTTAGTAGCCATGCTAGTCACTTAGGTGGCTGTCCCATGCCCAAGACAGACAACTTTTATAAGGACAGGAATAAGGAGAGGGCATCAGGTTTCTGAGTCTTATTACCATTCTGGCCAGGGTACTAACTTCCAGCCAAAAGGCAAGCTTTCTCCTCCCTGTAGAGTAGCCCTGTAGAATAGTGCTGGAGAATTGCAGCCTGAGCAAGAGACATGAAAGTGGTCCAGTAAGACCATACTTCTCTAAAAACCCCTGACAGGAAAGTAAAGGAAGAAAGAGAAGTACTCACTGAATTTGCACTAAAGGTCAGAGTCCAGATAAAAAGACTCATCGCCCCACATATTGGGCACCCAATAAATGAGGTTTTGGGGTGATAGTGGAGTTTATGGGGTCCAGAGCTGACAGCTCAGATAGAATTCTTGAAGACGTCTTTGGTGCAAAAGCATAGGGACAGGACAGTGGGCAGAAAGAGCGCACTGGAACCATGAAAAGACACTGGATACATACTTGGGAGTTGGGGGAGGTAAAGTCAAGGGGAAGTTTCCAATGAAATTTTCATATGCTGAAGAAGACTCACAGGATACTGAAGGTCTAGCTATTGTCAAGCTCAGGTTGTTTTCCCCTCTAGCAAGCATTAGGATTAAGAGAGTAGGGAGTTCCTGGAGAAATGTTTTACTCTGCCTGTCCAAGTACTTGCCAATGGGCTGCAGGTTATAAGGAAGTTTAATTTTATCTGCCATTTCCTTCTATCTTTGTTTCCCACATTAATCCTCACCAGTGTTTGGTGTTGTCAGTGTTCTGAATTTTGGCCATCATGTGGAGTGAGTAGTAATATTTCATTGTTTTAATTTTCAATTTCCTAATGACACATGGTTTTAAGCATATGTAATTTTACATGTTTAATATACTTATTTGACATGTGTATATTGTCTTTGGTCTATTAAGAGCTTTCTGTTATTTTTATGTCTAGTTGTTCATTTTCTTATTGTTGAATGTTAAGAGTCCTTTGTGCATTTACATAACAGTTCTTCATCAGATATACTCTTTCCAAATATTTCCTCCCATTCTGTGGCTTGTCTTCTAATTCTGTTGACTCCAGTTTTTTTTTATCAAGGAGACTAGTATCTATTGAGTGACAAAAGATGACCAGTACTGGGGAAGTGTAGCACAGAGAGAGAGAGAAGAGAGGACTGTGGACTGACTTGCTCAATTTTAGTTCCCTTCTATTCCAATTTAAGATGGTGGAAAGTTAAAAACTTTCCATTTTAGCTAGGATTCTTTGTGCAAAATTGGTCCATCGAGAAAATATTTTCATATGAGATTTGAGGGTAGAAGTAAGTCAGAAGCAGTTTTTGTCACTGTTGAAGTTAGCAGTGAGATCATGATTTGTCAGTGTTTACATACAGTGACAGTAGTTGGGCTCTGCATACAAGTGTCCATTCACTTGCTTGATGGGCAGAAGAGTCAGGTTGTGGGGCAACAGAGGTGGCAGCAATAACACCCTAACAGCAGATCTCACCTTGTAAGTGGTGTCACGTCAGCTCACTGGTCCACTGGTAGCTCCTGAGGACCTTCTGATAATTTCATAAGCATATCTACATGGATATTAATTTCCATAACACCCCTCTAATCCCTTCATATTTACCTTCTACTTGGTGTTAATTATTTATAAATTTCTCATACCTGGTAATAATTAATGAATTATTTGTTTGAAATAACTGATTTTTTTTTAACTGAGCACTCATTAGTTAACTAATTATCTATTATGTTTAAAATGCAGGGGTGCCTGGGTGGCCCAGTCGGTTAAGCGTCCGACTTCGGCTCAGGTCATGATCTCACAGTTCGTGGGTTCAAGCCCCGCGTAAGGCTCTGTGTAGACAGCTAGTTCAGAGCCTGGAGCCTGTTTCAGATTCTGTGTCTCCCTCTCTCTCTGACCCTCCCCTATTCATGCTGTCTCTCTCTCTCAGAAATAAATAAAAAACATTAAAAATTAAAAAAAAATGCAAACATCTCAACATGTTTTAAATCTTCTATTGTGTAACATAATGATTTTATTGTATGGATAAAAATCTTTTACAGTCTATTTGGAAAGTTAAGATATAATTTAACATTAAGTAAAAAAGCAAAATTAGGGTATCAAATTCCAGACTAGAAAATTTGTTCTAGTGTTTTTGTTGTTCAAATTTATTACAAAAATAGGAAAGAATATGTGTTGTTGGAAGCTCAGGGCATGACTTTGTGTAATGGCTTGGTGCTTTAGTATTTTCTCACTATCTTGACCTTTGGAACAATGGAAAAAAGCCAACAAAGCCATGATGTGTGGTTATCAGTACAAGTGAAAACAATCCCAAACTATCAATTTTGTACACTTTGATTATTCAATCTCAATTTTGGTGTCCCTGTTCCTTCTCTCCATATCTGGTTATGATATTCTATTTGACATCTTCCACTATAACTCCTCATTCACATCTGGGTCTTTATTAAATTTATATTAATAATATAGTAATTTTCTTCTTGGCCTCATTTGAAAATATTTTTCCTCTTGTATTAAGGATAGTCTAAATTAGACCATTTATATTTTTATTTCTTCTTTTTCTGAACAATACTGAAATCTTTTGGACAGATGGAAACGTAGAGTTTGCAGAAAGTTTGCTGACCAGCTTGTTAACACGGC